>NC_089210.1:5078537-5243537 GCF_963930695.1 Labrus bergylta | reverse complement strand
GCCTCATGTTTAACCCACACGCTACTGCCTCCAAACGTCACGTTAAGCCCCGCCCCTCCAGTCTTCCAGTGTAGCCTCAATTTGTCCACATTTTAATAAACACACCTTTACATATTCGACCTGTGTATAGATGGAGAGCCCCTGTCTGTCTTAGTTTAGCATCATGTTTAGCCCCGCCCCTTCAGTCTTCTCAAGTTTAGGGGTTCTCTACAGTAGCCTCTGGTGCAGGGACCCCCTCATGCAAAATGTCTTTCATTCGTTCTACATCAGGATTGAAAATATAAAAAAAATAAACAGACAAGAATTTCTTTATTTTTAACAATCAGCAAACAGTGATGAACAGTCTTAAATCATTTCTGTCTTAACAATAATGAAGTGAAATAGTAACAGTGGCTCTTTTTTTGTTGTTTTTGAATGTTTGATGTCCATCAGAATATCATAGTGCTAGCTAACAGCTCATCCAACTGAACACTGGTTTACCCAAAGAAGCTGGAAGCAGCAGGAAAGTTAATCCAGACACGATTAGAGAGCTGAACTGTGTGTAGACGGAGAGCCAAACAGCCCAAAATAAATCTATTGTTAGTACATCTACTGCTAGGCTAATTCTTAATTACTTCTAAAGCTGCCAGTTAGCAAGCTGGCCAAACAAGCTAATTACCAGTAAGCTCATATTTTATTTATACTTTCAATAATCTTTATTGTATTAACAAAAAAATCAGTAGTAAATTCTTGGCTTGTTAGCGTGTTAGTTTAACCAACTCACCCTGTGTGTGGTCGCTAGTGAAGCTGAATGATTTCTTATAGAAAACACATTCTGAAGTTAAGTTTGTTGTGAACATTTTTTCAGAACATCAGGTTTAAGTTTTATTGTTAAAACCTGAATCGTTCTTTGCTAAATCTGCATTTTAGACAAATGTTTCATGGACAGAACATGTTAAAAAATACAGCCCCATTGACAGTAACATATAAAGTGAAAGCACCCAATTTAAAAAAAAAGATAAAGACAAATATTAGTGTTAAAGGTCCCATATTATGCTTTTTCTGGTTTTATATGCTCTTTAGTGTGTTTTCCAAGTGTCCTGTGCATGTTTAGGCACATCTATGTGCAAAAATTCAAAGTCTGCAGAAATGCGGCTTCTCCTACGTCCTCCTGTTAGCTGTAGCATTAGTTGCATGTAACGCTCGGTTCTAGCCCCCCTCGATAAAAATTTGTCAGTGCGGCGTCATTGTCAGTGTGAGATCACTGATCTAAGCCCATTGGCTCGTTGTGGCAAACCCAGCAGCTTTCCCCAGAAATTTCCGAGACGCGTGCTGAGCAACTGAACAATAACGACAGAGCGGATCGGCAGACCAATCAGAGCAGACTTGGCCCACGTGGGGTCTAACAGTGTGGGCTCAACAGAGTGCAGCTGACGGACTCAGAGCGTAGAGGGAGCAAGGAGGAGCAGTACATGAAAACAGACACTTTTTTAGAACTTTAGCTATTGTGAACGTACAAAAGTAGAAACATAGATTAAATATATGAACCCCAAAAAGGGCAGAATATGGGCTCTTTAACCAGCTGACTCATGGGATACAAAAGTTGAATTTGTTGCTGCGTCGTAAAAAAATCAAATAATCTTTTCTCCTGTGCTGTGACAGCGTGATGGCCGTCCACGTGAACACTCACCCACACACACGGAGATAAAGAGCAGAGAGCTGGAGGGAGGCTGAGGAGGGAGGAGAGGAAGTGGAGCAGAGAGGGGTGTGGGCGTAAGAAGAGTGGGAGGGATGGATGGACGGACGGAGAGAAACGCTCGTCTTCATCTTTTTCTGACACAAACACAGAAATCTTCTTCTGTCATCTGTGTCTGCGTTTCTGTCAGAAAAATAAAAAGATTAAATGAAACATTCCGCCTGTCCTCACAGTATTACATTTCATTTCCAGAAAATCAAACTGAGTCATATCTGAACACACAGACATCAGAATCATTTGGCTTTATTGTCATTATATAACACAGGACTGTTGAATGGTAGGCAGAGGTCCTACAGACACACACCCACACACACACAACATGTACACACCATTATTACAATTTTATTTATAAGGAACTAAAAAACTAAATGAAAGGTCACATATTATGCAAAATACCCTTTACCATGTTTTTCTAACTCTAATATGTGTCCTAAACCTGTCAACAAACCCCCCAATGATGAGAAAAGTCCTGTGCTCAAACAGGCCCTTTGGAGACTTTCCCTTTGTGACATCACAAAGGGCAGTAACCCCTCCCCCATATGGGAGACACTCCCACAGCTAGGTGTTTGTTCCGCCCTCTCACCATAAACAATAGGACACGGAGCGAGAAAGTCAGAGCCCCCCTTATTGGGTCTATTGTGGTCCAGGTCAGATGTAGCGAGTCTGTGCAGGTGAGGTTGGTGTTGTAACTAATGGGTGCTCTATGATGACATCACCTGTGTGTCGCTGGTAACTAACTCTACACTCCTGACCAGGACCAGGTTGTGTTAAATGGACTGACAGGTGCCGCCCTCGCAGTAATTCCTTCATAACGATGTCCTCCGCTGGCAGACGTCCCTACAGATGCTCAACCGAGGTCACATGTTTACGGAAACTTTGCGACATTACGCTTTAAATGTTGTGCAGTTACATTTACACAAACTCTGTGTCATAGCCTCAAGATGATGTCTGACAGTTTTTACTAAGTGTCAGGGTTATGATGCCTCCTGAATTCATCACTGAAATCGGACATGTTGTTTTAGCTCCTGGCATTTTGTCTGGCCAGTCGCCCTCTCAAAAGCATTTTGGAAATTGTAGTTTTGAATCGTTAAGCTATAACTTTTGAAAGTATTTTTTGGCTCTATTATTACTCAGAAAAATATTCCATCATCCATTCATGGTCACTTTTTTTTGTACTCGGGCACCAAAACCTTTGAGCCTGCCACCAGCAGGTCTCAGCTGTGGAAATAAAACCCCAGCAGCAGCAGCAGCAGAGAAACGACTGAAAATAACTGCTGGATTTTTTACTTTTGTCACTCCTCAGGATGCTGCATGCACTGCGTTAAATGTGATCACAGTGTATGTGGAGAGACGGAGGCAGCTGTGTGTGTGTGTGTGTGTGTGTGTGTGTGTGTGTGTGTGTGTGTGTGTGTGTGTGTGTAGATATATGTGGGTCATCATGGCGGCTCTGTCTCTCTGTAGTTACAGTTTCTCCTCAGAGCTGCTGCCTCTGTGAGACATTAAACCAGAGCTCATTAAAGATAGATTTATAAACTGCTCTTATTCTCATTACAAAGATAAATTGGATATTAATGAAGTGATTGAAATCATTTTGATTTTTAAAGTGTTGCAGTTAATTCTGCCACACTCGTTAACGTTCGTCACTTGATTAAATGAAATAGACATTAATTTGTCACTTTTCTTATTTTAGGGATATATTTATTACAATTTAATATTTAATTTCCTTTTTAACATTTCATTATGACCTGACTATCCAGAACAATATAAATATTTAAAATGTGTTTCCTTTTGTTCTTATTCTGCATAAAATGTCTATCCTGCCGTCGGAGTATTGTTTAAAGACGAGTCCAATTTCATCCTTAACTCAAACTTTCCCAGATTCTCTCTTGAGACCGAGGTGAAGGATGGAGAGGTGAGAGGGAGGGAGGCAGAGGGGGAGAGAAGAGAGAGAGGAGGAGGAGGAGTGGGAGGAGGAAGAAGAGAGGGGGATGAAGAGACAGAGGGGGAGAGTGATGGAGCAATGGACGGAGCAGAGAGGAAGCAGGCGGTGCTGAACGTGGCGTTTCGATATCTGGACACTTACAGAGAGCTGCTGCAGGAGGAGGGCGAGCGCAGCAACAACTTCCCAAAGGTAACACGCGCACACACACACACACACACACACACACACACACACACACACACACACACACACACACACACACACACACACACACACACACAGAAAGCAAAGCATTACACACACACAAAAATAACACACTTATTGAGAGCTGCAGGAGGAGGGGGGGGAGACACACACACACATACACACATACAGGAAAATACACAAGATTCAAGACACTATATAACACACACACACTCACAAACAAAAAGCAAAACATTACACACACACACAAAATAACACATACACACTTATTGAGAGCTGCAGGAGGAGGAGGGGGGAGAGTAGCAACAACACACACACACACACACACACACACACACACACACACACACACACACATTCTTTGTTGTAGCTAGCGATCCAATCAGATACATTCCAACGTTATGTCCCGCCTCCTCTCTGGTCGGTCACAACACAGTAGTTAGTTAGTCTTAAAGATCCATTTCTCCGTTTCTTACCGCAACTCAAACAAGTTTTTAACCAAAACCTAAAACACTGGAACTCAATCAGCGATTCACAAACCGGAGACACTACTTTTGTCCCAATTTGCAATACACACACACGGCCATAAACACAGATATAAGAACAGCAAGCTAAAAAAAAAAACAACAACCAGAAAGTAAAAAGAAAAACAACAAGATTCCCCTTCAACGGTCTCCTACACACGTTAAGAGTAATACTTGAAACCCACACAGGAGGCAACACCTCTGCAGGGTGGGACACGTTGTTTTTGGTGCAAGGTTGTCACAGTTACAGAAAAAAAACAGACCAACTCAGATCAGCACACACCTTTTTTTTTCTCACAAACACACACTTGTTATGTGTCCTCTCTTGTTTACAATCTGTGCCTGTGTGTATGTGTGTGTGTGTGTGTGTGTGTGTGTGTGTGTGTGTGTGTGTGTGTGTGTTTGTAGGAGCTTTACCTGTGTGCAGTTCAGGAGTTGAGTCGGTACCCTGAGCTGGTGGAGGACGTGCTCAAACTGCAGAGATGGACCGAGATCTTACACTGCCCGTAAGATAAACACCAACATACTTTATTATACTTATGTTTAGAAATGCATTACATCATTATCATGTGCAGTATATATTGTGCACAATTTTACATTCAATCGCTTATTTGTTTGTTTGATTGTTTGTTTTTGTGTGTGTGTGTGTTTGTAGCTCTGACGAGGAGAAGGAGAGCAGGAAGAAGCAGGTCCGTCCTCTGTTCAGACACTTCAGACGCATCGACGCCTGTCTGCAACCGCGAGAGGCCTTCAGAGGCTCAGACGAGAGTACGAGACACACACGTCCTTACACACACACGCGCACACACCTTCGCACACCTGCACACGTGCAAGGGTAGAAATACAAGGCTACACCAGACTGTACACACACTCACACATGGTTGAAATACAAACACACCTGCAGTCTGTGGTCTGCAAATAAAAATCAAACTGAGTGACACACCCAGGACACACGCACACACACGCACACACTGTTTACATCTTCTCAAAGACTAGCCTATCACAAATCCTGAATGGTATTAAACATAGATTAACATAAAGACTGGAAGCAGGGGGAAACTTCTAGCCTTGCGCCATCAAAGGAGAAAGAAACTTGACCGTCTGATTTACATGTTGTAACTTGTTAGCTTAGCCTACAAGCTAAGTCATAAATCAGCCCAGTATGTAGCTGTGTTTGTTTGAGTAGAGCTGCGGGGCAAAAGAAGCTAAGAAGAGGCTAACTCTTGGTCTTAAAAATAACAAGCTAACTCTATGTTAACAGAAGCTAACTCTAATGAATGACTATGTTCTCCTTTTTGATGCTTAAAGAAGCTTCTGTAACTGCAGACGAGCAAATGCTTAAGCTGACTGCACTCTGTTAGAAACTAGAACGTTAATGCTCGTTGGTAACATTGGTAGCCTACTGGAACTGGAAATGAAAAGCTAAATCCAGGAGCTAGAGGCTAACAGAACTTAGCCTGAAAGATGTTGAAGCTAACTCAAACCAGAGGAACACAAAAGCTACAGTATCACAGCTACAGACCTTGTAGGGAAATCAAAATTATTGGGACATTAAAGGTCACGTTAAGCTTCTAAAACCTCTTAATCCTTTTATTAGAGAATAAAAAAGATTGGGCTCATGTTATTCTTTTTTTAAGGGGGAAAAAACAATTAATGAATTAATAAAAAAAACCTCAGAATTGATTAAATTAATGTCATTTTTGTTTACTTAAAGATGTGTGTGTGGATGTGTGCGTCCAGTCTTCTGCAGGGTCTACACTCCGGATCACTCCTACGTCACCATCAGGAGCCGCCTGTCCTGTCGGGTCGGAGAGATTCTGGCTCTGGTCCGAGAGAAACTCCAGTACAGTGAAGACCAACCAGTCCTGCCAGGACACCTCATACTGGTGGCGGTCACATCAGCTGGAGGTCAGGAAACCCAGACCACGACGGATTATCTGACTTCAACCACAGACATGTGCGCTTTCTTCACCAACATGCACATTCTCTTTACGTTGTGTTTCAGAAAAGGCGGTGTTTCGTCCCAGTGATGAGGCCGTGTTCACCACACTGGGAGTCAACACACACCTGTTTGCTTGTGAACCTTCTGAGCTTGACTCTCTGGTGAGGATGCCCCCTCATGTATGTCTGCTTTCATTTTGAAAAAAAAAGGCAGTAACTATGAATTCATGAAAATGGACCCTCGGCACGGGGAGGAAAAAAAAATCCTGGCGCCGTCCCGGGCCTGGAGGGTTTGTTGCCTGCGATTGATTTTACAGAGCTGCTGTACTCTTGTTTTAGATGCCAAGTAAAATACTGACTGTATTTTTTTTAAATCTGGTTATGTATTCTTCCACCCTCAGCTTCCTCTTCCAGAGGAGATCCACTGGACGCCAGGTGACAGTAAACTCCACGACATGTCGGCAGAGGAGGTGGCCAATCAGCTGGTGGTGTTCGACTGGGAGCTCTTCAGCTGTGTGCACGAGGTCAGTCACATGGTTTCTTTACTCAACGTGTCTGCAGAATTTACAGTTTGATTTGTACAAAATGTAAAGAGTTCTCTTTACCCAAAACATGAAACAGCTTGGAGATTTATTTTCATAATTTATCTTAATCTTAACACAGTTTTTGTGTTGTTTGTCTTTTTGTACCCGGGTTCATAAATTCATACTTGACTGTTAGATTTTTGACTCTTATTATATCGTGACCTCCTCTTTGACTCTATGACCTCACCACCACAGAGTTGAAGTCATTGTGTGTCTTCTTCGTTGGTGTCTCCTTGCAGGTTGAGTTTGTGTGTTACGTCTTTCATGGCGAGCAGTCTCGCTGGCGCCCGCTGAACCTGGAGCTGGTCCTGCAGCGCTGCAGCGAGGTGCAGCACTGGGTCGCCACGGAGATCCTGCAGTGTCAGTCTTTACCGAAGAGGGTCCAGCTGCTCCGCAAGTTCATCAAGATCGCAGCTCTGTGAGTCCACCGCTGGAGGCGGAGTCAGAGAGAAACACTGACTTTGTTTATATTTAATGGAATCTGTTTCCTGTGAATGCACAGAGAGAGAGAGAGAGAGAGAGAGAGAGAGAGAGAGAGAGAGAGAAGGAGAAGGAGAGAGAGAGGGAGAGAGAGAGAAGGAGAGAGAGAAGGAGAGAGAGAGAGAGAGAGAGAGAGAAGGAGAGAGAGAAGGAGAAGGAGAGAGAGAGGGAGAGAGAGAGAAGGAGAGAGAGAAGGAGAGAGAGAGAGAGAGAGAGAGAGAGAGAGAGAGAGAGAGAGAGAGAGAGAAGGAGAGAGAGAGAAGGAGAGAGAGGAGAGAGAGAGAGAGAAGGAGAGAGGGAGAGAGAGAGAGAAGGAGAGAGAGAGAGAGAGGGGAGAGAGAGAAGGAGAGAGAGAGAGAGAGAAGGAGAGAGAGAGAGAGAGATTAGAGCTCAAGGTGCCAGTTCCCCTGGTAGTCTAAGCCTATAGCACATTTATCAAAAAGGAAAGTTTTAAGCCTATTCTTAAGTACAGAGTGTACTTTGTCCAGCAGAGGGCGCTCCGACCTCTTTGTTAACAACGCTGTGACATCACTTGCTCATCTGTTTCGACGCTTTTTACAGTTTAAGAGAATAAAAGTCTGAAGACATGTTCTGCAAATATTCCTAGAGCTGTAAAAAATAAAACAATTCTTTATTACACCTCTCTCTCTCTCAGATAAGGGCTTATAAACGTCGTCAGTTTGCCTTCACCAAACACACACTGAAAACACTTATCGTTAAGTATCTTCTCAAAATAAGATGATAATGATGTGTGTGTGTGTGTGTGTGTGTGTGTGTGTGTTTCAGCTGTAAGCAGCAGCAGGACCTGCTGTCCTTCTTGGCCGTAGTTCTGGGTTTAGACAACCCGGCTGTCAGCAGACTGCGACTCACCTGGGAGGTAAAAATTCACCTCTCATCTAAATGTTCCTGCTCTGCTGCTTGATCAGAACACACAGATCGTTCGGTTTTCTGTGTTTGTGCGTCAGTGTTATAACAACATCTGTGTGTGTGTGTGTGTGTGTGTGTGTGTGTGTGTGTGTGTGTGTTCAGGGTTTGCCGGGGAAGTTCAGGAAGCAGTTTCAGCAGTTTGAGAACACCGCGGTGAGTTAAAAATATGTATTAAACTGAAACCTTTAAACTCTGATTTACTCCTCAGTATGTTCACATGCAGTTAAAATATGTTGATCTATTGTAAGTCAGACTAAAAACCGTCATCTGATCTTCTCTTCAGGACCCGTCCAGGAATCATAAGTCCTACAGAGACCTGATCACCAGCCTGAGACCTCCGCTGATCCCCTTCACTCCTCTGCTGCTCAAAGGTGAGAACCAACTCCGTGTTTCCGGCAGTCGATTTAGACTAAATGGAACTAAACATTTACACCTTGTTTTTAGTTGAGCTTGTTTTTAGTTGAGCTTGTTTTTAGTTGAATGATCAAAAACCTGAAAGTTTTGCGAATCTGTGTAGTTCAAGGACAGTCCAGTTCCTCTACAGTTCATCCTCATCCAGCACAGGATGCTATCTGTCCACTGGGACTCTCTGAATCAGGATCAGGGACTAAAGAGCCTCAAAAAGACTTTGAAGTATTGATCAGCTGATCACAGATCTCTGGATCGTTTAATAAACCTTACTTTTTGTCTCCCCTGAGACTCGTTTTCCCTCCAGCTGTACACCAGATGCTGCTGCACGTTAGCACGTTAGCTCCACCTCGCTAATTAGCACTTCTGGCTAATCGGCTCCATATTAACCTGTGCCACACACACACAGAGGCACACACACACACACACACACACACACACATACACAAACAAACACACACACATCAAAGACTCCTCTTCATCATCGTTTTCCTCTTCGCTCCATTTTTTCTTTCATCTTGCCTTCAACTGCTCCCATTTTACCTAGAAGGTGTTCACACACACTCACACACACACACACACACACACACACACACACACACACACACACACACACACACACACACACACACACACACACACACACACACACACACACACACACACATACTCCCCCTCTGCATTTGCACTTTTCAGTTTGAAAAGACTTAACATGAGATTACTGTACACACTGTATGTGTGTGTGTGTGTGTGTGTGTGTGTGTGTGTGTGTGTGTGTGTGTGTGTGTGTGTGTGTGTGTTTAGCCTTAAGCTCTGTCTCCATGGGAACACGTCTTGTGAGAGAAAAAGAGAGAGGAATGAATAGAAGAAGAAAAAAGAGGTTAAAAAAGAAAAAAAAGGAGAAGTGATAAACGCAGCTTGTCAAGTTTGGAGAGTTCTCTCTGCTGCCCCCCTGTGGCCAAACAGAGAACTGCACAATTTAAGAGTTTCTCAATCAATAACCGATCATCAACAATTTCCCTGGAAAAAAACTATTCTAACACAAATGAATACTTAATTTGATTGAATATTCTTTGAAGCATCTGTGTAAAGTTTAAATGAAGAAAAGAAGTCCATCAGAGTTTCACTCACATGTTTGCTTTCTTGTTTTTTTTTTTTGGTTTCTTGCTCAGATTTGACGTTCCTCCACGAGAGCTGTAAGACGTTTCACGGTGAACTTGTCAACTTTGAGAAGATGGTGAGTCGACTCACATTCAGTGTTAAGAGATGAGTTTCTAAAAACACGATTAGGCTGCAAAAAAACAGATACAGTGAACATAAGACTCACCGGTTTCTCCTCCTCCTGCAGCATAAAGTGGCAGAGATGGTGAGGATCATCAGACGATACAGGAGCAGCCAGCTAGGTAAAAATAACACACACACGCACGCGCACACGCACGCGCACGCACGCACGCACGCACACACGCACACACACACACACACACACACACACACACACACACACACACACTGCGAATCCCTCAAACACGCGCATTAAACTTTGTCTCCACCTGGTGGTGGTCATGTGTCACTGCATCTCTGTTTTCTGTGTCCGATGATTTGCTCTGAAGATTGAGGAATATCTCTGACATCACTGTTTGTGTCTTTTCTTCCTGCGTCCCCTGGTAGCCATGGATACGGAGACATCCCCCTCCCACCTGCAGACTAAGGCGTACGTCCGGCAGCTGCAGGTGATCGACAACCAGAACCTGTTATTCGACATGTCCTGCAAACTGGAGCCCAAAGACACATAGAAGAAGAGGAGGGTAGAGAATAAAGACTGAAGGGGAGGAGGAAGGAGGAAAAGAAAGAAGGAAACGTGTGAATAAGGTTCAGGAATAACTCTGACACCTACAATCTCCTCTTCCTCACAGACCAACTTACCCTCCCTCATCCTCGACTTCGACTGGGTTTTTAATGAACTCATTCTTCTCTTTTCCTCCTCTTCCTCCGTCATCACTCAGCCAGAAGTCTCAGAAACAAGGAGGGACCTTGAACTCATCACAAGACGTTTTTTTTTACACTCAGAGTCACTGAATCAGATCAGTTTCATTCTGTGTCGAACATTTTTCATCAAAACCTGGAGTTCATCCACCTGAAACTTTATTGGAACTTTTTTTCAAAGTTTACTGGACGTATTTGACACTTCAGGAAAGAACAACTGAAGACAGCTGATTCCTCGACAACAACTCAAAACGTGACATGAGGATAAGATGGTGATGCAGGCGGGAGACAGCGTGTCGCTCTGTGGTGTCTTGGATGAGTGAATCTGATTTTTCTGATTGATTTATTAACAGACAGAAGAATCTGAAAGGACACAAATCACAAGAATTGAAAACAACTCCGAGGGGGAAATCTGGAAACGTTCTAACATGCAGCCGTGTGAGCAAAATGATGCAGAATGTATTTTTTCGACAAAATGTTGTTTATCATTTAGAGGAAGTTTAGACTTTATGGATCCCCATTCATTTAAATATTCCATCAACACATGAATATGGAAGCTGAAAGGCTCTAAATCAGATCTTATTTCCTCGTGATATTTATTTATTATGGCTCCTAATGAATCACAAAAAACACTGCACGTCATCTTCTGTGAGGAGTTTTTGTGATATCTCTATATGATGTTTTCTTCTGTGTTTGCAGTTCTGTTTTTTAAAGCTGGTGATCGGCAGATTTCCAATACAAAGAAACTGCCTGAAATCAAATAATTACATCACTCACGTCAGTCACATGATTGGAGCTTTAAGGTGGAAATCACTTTGTATGCAAAAGGAAAGACTCTTCCAGAATGAAGAGCGTTTGCAAACAAAACGTGACTAAAACAGATAATTCAGAGCTGCTGTGACAGATCATTTTATCTACCCTTAACAAGACCACTTAACTTGTTAGACCGATCTGTCTGCTCTGTTTTTGCTCACACGCTGCATGTTCAGAGAGGATGATGAGGAAACGGTCCTGAAAGAGACGATGAGATTGATTGATTTCACCTGACTCTGTAAACCTGTGGTCGTGCTGAAAGATCAAATCAAACCTCAAACTGACGTCGCCTCATCCGGAGATAAACATTGGGGGAAAACACGAGAGACGGAGCAGACAGTAAAAGTGACATGAGCGAAGAAGAAGGAGGAGAAATGAAAAGGTTACATCATGTTTCCACATTTCCTGCACTTTCCCACCTCCTGTGGCGGCTGACCAATCAGATTGCAGACAATCTGACCACAGTCGGGCAGATGCAATATGGCGCTTCTACGAGAGGACGTGTGAACATGTGAATCCACGCAGCAAATAGAGATAGATTCTCAAACATCAAACAGCCGACTGGTTCATCCCACTTTCTGTTTGAGAGCGAAAAATCCACCTGGGAGAGAATTCAAGCCGCCATGTTTACGTGTCAGAACGACAACTTGCAGGTGGAGAAAATGTTCACACCAGAGGATGTAAAATCAGACGAATCCCTCAGTTTCAAAGACGAGAAAATGTGGATTCATGCCATGATTTTCTTTTTCCTCCAGGACTTTTTCCACTGACTCCTGGTGTGCATATCAAATCTCTGCAGGAACATACAAACAAGTCACATGACGGTGAAACATCGTGGGAACCGCTTTGACCACAGGTGTAACCACATTTCAGGTGACACTCAGAAATCTGTCATCGCCGTTTTAAAGCTGGATATATTTTTCCTTTTACATCGGAGGACACAGCAGATCTTGTTATTGATCAGTGTCTGCTCTCACAGGTTTCTTTCATTGTGTCTGTGGTTTACATCCGAGGTTTGTGCCCATCGGGCTGACCTCCGACCTCGGACAGTCCTCACTAAAATCAGACACTTCTTTCTTTACGCTCCCTCATTTAACCTTTGCAGTGACGATGCGTTCACTTGCAGCGTCTGCGACAGACTTATGGACAATTATGAGACATGGTCACGGTGCGTTCAAGGACTCAGATCACATGAAAGGACTTGTTGATGGAGGACATTTGTGTTGCTGGATCAGAGTGTGTAGATGCTGGTTTTCTACCAAACGTGATCTCAGTGTCAGTCGGAAGATGTTTTCTGATTTTTATTTCAGGACTTGAATGAAAAACAAATGTCGGTCGTCTCAGAAAGGTTGGAAAATTCACGCCAAACTCCCTTTAAAGGACTATTCTGCTGATTTGGTATGTTTAAACCAGTTTACTACACATCATATACACAATACATCCAAACCACAACACAGCGGTTCATAATTCCCAGTTTTTCAGTAAAGAACAGACAGCCACAGGTGTCACATCATTTCTACACAAAACAATCATATAAGAAATTTCTCATCAGATGTTAAGCCAATACATCATGCAATACGTTTACAATACGTATATGTTTGTGGACTTTCGTTATCGCCAATTTGGCTTCTTGGAGCCAGAAATTACTGTATTTTGAAGAAAGTTTAGAGCAAAGGATGGCTTAGCAAATGCTATGTTTGCAGCTAATGCTAGCACTAGCTTAGTAAGCGAGGTGACATAGTGACATATCTTTGCCTTTCTTTTTAATGTCCAGCAGGATAATTCCGGCACCTTTACTTTTGCTTCAAATTTTACAACCTAAGGATACATTCATTTGGATATGCAGTCTATTATATGATTATGTGTGACCTTCCTAATAGACTTCCATATTTTTGTAATCCTGTGAAGTTGCCCCCTGCTGGACATTAGAAAAAATGCATGTTTAAGACAAACTGCTCCATTATATTAAAACCTTGAGGCTACATCCACTTCTTTAATACAGTCTATGTTCTAGTTCAAAACTCTGTCGAACAAAAAGAAGAGCACATTCAAACCAAAGTTAGCGCCACCGTCTGTTTATTACAGGAATAATGTCAGAATAAAAAGTAACCCAGGCCCAACTGGAAAGTGATTCTGGTTTATTTGAAAATGTTTCAGTTGACCCTTAAACTCTCTTTCCGTGATTATTATTGGTAGATTTTAATCAGGACACCTGTGGCTCTGATAGACCGTTGCTTTTTAAAGCAGATTGTTTTTTGGAATTTGCCTTGACAACTTAATCTCAAATGCTTTTACAACACTTGATTCTTTGATGTAAATGGTTTAAACATGCAGAAACAAACGGGTATGGCCCTTTAAGAAAGTGACTGAAAATGATCACTTTTGATTGGACTGAAAACAGCAGCCAATCAGCTGTGTTTACAGGATGACATCACACCAGAGAGGAAACAAAAATACAAAAAGTGGACAAGAATTTTTTTTCTGCGTTTGTATCTTACTGCTGTCACATTTAAACGACCAATCAGCTCAAAGGAAGGACCAGATCACGCCCACAGAGCTGCCCTGCCATCGGTCGGTTTCAGCGAATGGGTGGGTTTGAAGGTCCGAGGCAATAACAGAGCGACAGAAAGTGAAGCTGGTTGGTCAATTTATCGCCGCAACGAAGCACTTTTGCCAAACCTCAGGGCTCAGAGACACAGAGAGGTTTTGTTTACTCTTTATTCTAGGTTTTCAGTCGGTTCAGTTGAGTCCAGTTGTGTTGCGATCGATTGGTTCTGTGTTTGTACAGCTGATCACACTTGAGTCATATTTACTACAATAATAGAAATCTAAAGAGATGTTGTTTTATTGCTGTGATCACCTCCAGGAGTCCACCTTGCTCACAATGAAACGTTACTTTAGTTTTTTGAGTCTGAGCCGTCTGCACTGTAAAAAAATCTGAAATCATTTTGTCTGAGCTTAAATCTTTAAACAATGAAGGTTCAACAAAGTGCGTACACACCTGGAAGACTATATGGATATGTTTTACAAACCAGACAGAAACAGCTGCGAGTCAGGTCTTATATAATTTATTAATTCAGCTTTTTAATTTTTGAAAGAACAAATGTATTTATTTTTCTTAATTCACATAAAATTAGATTTAAAGATCAGGCTCATGACAAAATGATTTAGAATCAGATGTTTTTGCAGTTCACTGAAGAGTTTCATTCTTACATCTTTCAATGAAAATATGTTTCTTTCATTTTTATCTTCTACCTTTTCAGCAGCTGCTTGGAGTATTTACAAACCCAGAAAGTTAAATAATAAATTCAGTACTTTGGGGAAAGTCACTTCATATCAAATGTAAAGTCTATCTTGTGTTTATTATCTGATATTTACAAAGAGTTGATTTTCGATATTTTTTTCAGTAAGATGTCCAGTAGATGTTCAGATTCTGTGGGGTGAATGAAACTCTTCAGTGTTGGGATGGTTCACTTGTTTGTAAAAATGAACTTAAAGATGTAAATGGTTTGAAAATGTTTCTCTGTGCTCATTTCTGGTGGCCGGTGAGACTTTTTATCATTTTCCATTTGTACCATAACATCCTGTTCGTATAAACCTGAGTGAGGATGATCCTGTCCAGAAACAAGTCCACAAGTTCATGAGTCCTGACCGAGTCACATGGAGACACTCGCTCATATCCGACTCAACGAGTTAAACTATATTGATGTCTTTTTTTATGTAGTTTTGAAATCAGACACAAAGCATCAATCTTATTGTTTACAGTCTTAATCTGTAACCACACAGAAGAAGTTATTCTTTTCATTTGATAATATAAAATACAGTTGTAAATTAATAGTCAGACTTTTTCCTTACATGGTTACATTACATTAACATGAGATCTCTGATTCGAGGTAAACTCAGGACAGTAACTCAACAGGATTTTGAAAAACATGATGTGTGAAATGCTTGATTCTGGACAGGACAAAAACTGCAAAACGTCTCTTTTTTAACAAGACCTTATATCTGATTATTAAGTTTTTTTTACTCAAAACAGACAAAACCCTTTTCTGAATTACCAAGAACAAAACGTTAATTTCAAAACTGCTGAAAACTGAATTCCAAGTTTATACACTGGAAATGTTCAACTCCCAGGAACATGAGTACAAACCAATAATTTAAGTTTGGGTTTATCTCCAAAAAACAGAAAGTTTAGAGTTCCCAATTTCACTCCCCAAAACAAGGCCAAAAACCCAAATTTGGTCTTTTAAAAAAGTTTTCTTGAAAAAACAGTTAAAACACAGAATGTCCCATATTAGAAACCCCTTACGTCCAAAGTCCAAATTCCCAAAGGAACTAATGTTCCCAAGAAACTAAGTAAGCCTTCAAGCCATCATAAACACTCAACTGTCATCAGCATGAGGTCGAACTTTCAAGAACAATTATTGAAATCCCCAAGAAAACAGACTGAACTCTTTGCGACAAAGCTAACGTCCTAAGACCAAACTTCCAAGACAAGCTTTTTAAGCTTTCAAGAATACTTGTAGACAATTGAAACTCAAATAACTAAATAAATAAAGAGAGAGAGGACAATTGGAGAAATCAAGACTCTTCAGATTTTTACATTTTGCCTGTTTTTTTTTTTTCCAGGGCTCTGTATTTATTGCTCAAGGTTTTGTTGAAGCAGAGATGTTTGCAGTTGTTTGGTCGGGTAGAAAGTGTAGAACCCAGCGAAGATTTCATCATCACTAGTCTGCCAGTGGCTCTCTCAGGACCACTTCCTGGGTGTCGGGCGCTTTATTATGGATCCCATCGTAGTTCTGGGCAGAAACAAAAGTCCAGAATCCCACATGTCTCTAATATCAACCTGATTAAAACATTCTTCGGTTCGAACAAAAGTAAACAGACCAAACCTTCGGACCAATCACAGATTCTGCCTGAAATTCAGCTGGGATGCATAATTATCGTAAATGGGCGGCCTCTTGGGTCGAGGCTGTCCGCAGTGTCGCCTGTTTGAAACACTGAAAAAATTAAATGTGTACATAGTGCAACCCTGTAAATAAGCAAATACTAACGGAGACTCTATTTTATGTATGAGCTGAGAGAGAGAGTGAAGCTAACTTAAGGAGAAGTATTTGATTTGACGTTTTTTTTTATTTGTAAAAGTGAGAGAAAGTGTACAGCAATGACAGAAAGAGAAAGAAATGATGATGAATTTACGACTTTATGAATTGTACAGTTGAATATCTTTGGTTTGATTGTTTTTTTGTTTTCTATATAAAGCTTGGGGTTGTTTCTGTTTGTTTTTTTGTACAGAAGTGGTTGTTTACATCCAAACAAGTCCTTATTTCTGTCAATGGCGGACAGGCGATGTGATTGGTGCAGAGGCTTTGGAGGAGGTGGGGCATGGAGGGGGTGGGGGGGAAAAATTCAGGGAAAAAATAACAGATAGTGAAAAAGAATTACCGTGAGCTAGTACGGACTAATTTAATATAAGAAGGAGTTCAATAATTACTAAGAAATAAAGAATCAGGAATTAGGATGAATATTTTGAAGGCCATATTTGTTAAAGACAAAAAAAGGGAAGAAAAAGTTGCAATTTCAAAATCAAAATGTCCCAGTATTTTAAGATTAAAAGATTAATATTTTGTGTCTATCATCAACTATCATTAGATGTATCAATTCGGCTATTTAAAAACCTGAAAAGGGGATAACAGTGATTTTCTTTCCATTTCTATTGAAGTGTTGCCCTACATATTGCCATATTCCTTCCCATTCTGCCAGAGTAACAGTATTTTGAATTAAGACAGATATCTCATAATATCAGTAAGATGTCTTGAAATCTGACATAGATTCGGTCTCGTCACCTCCGGACTCTCTGCTCCCTCTGCTATCGCACTACAGACACTGAAATAAAACCTCTGGACGACAACAACAACAACAACAACAACAACAGTGTCTACTTCTTTGTGTGTCTGTTTCACTTTGATCTGCTACACAACCCTCAAACAAGCAGCACTGTACTCATAAGAAAGGACTATGCTCTCAGTTAGCATGCTAGCTTGCTAAACTAGGAGCACAGTTTACATGAAATCTGCTCAACAGTAGCATGAGGGCACTGTTATTGTTACTGTGTTAGCATTTAGCTTGGGAAACCATTGTGCAAAAGTAAAACCTAACAGAGGGAGGAAAGTTTAGTTGGGCTGTTAGCATGCTAACATTAGCGAATGAGTTGGAAACACAAGGCCTACAGCTGGCACTTAATGTGGATGTATTCAGTCCGAAGTATATGACACATTAGAATATTGACATTATGAATGCACTAGATTAATTTGAATTTAAAATATACTCCAACTCAAGTAAAATTACTTCATACTACAGCTACATTATGTGTGTAGTGTCAGTTGTTAAACAATTAAAAAAGTTATCTTCATGTATTTGCATTCAAACGCTGGTCTAAACCCCAAAAAAGGCATTTACACCCAAATCTACAATTAGTCCCTTTAACTGGTTTAATTGTTTCTGGCTCTGCTGCTTTCTGCAATACAATGTCTACACATTTTGATGGATTGTGTTGGATTTTAAAAATCCTGTGGCAATTCAAGCGAACCTGCTGTGCTAGAAAATAACAAGAAAAGCATATATTCACCGCAATTGTGATTTACTTACTACTAGTGCCAATGTATGCATCTATTCTGCTAATGTTGGAGGTAGATATTGCATGTATTCCTGGAAAATTACTTCTCATAGTGTTATAGCTATAATGTTGGTAATAATGGTAAAAGTATGTGTAGTATTATTAGCAGTAACAACTAAGTGAAGTGAGTTAGGTCAGTAACACTAGAGGCCACACAGCTGTGTTGCTGCAGGTTTCCATGATCCAAATGTTCTGCAATGTAAGACGGGTTAAAATCTGGAGTGTGTGCGTGAGAGGGGAGTTGTTTTTTAAATTCAGCTGATAGGGTCCCAGCATCCCCCCCTCAGGACTCCAGACTGAACCTGTACCCCCAAGGGAGGACAGCTTTCCATCCCTGATTAGGAGAAGGTTTATATTTAGGGTCAAATTTGGGGGAAGGGTTAAGGTTGGAGCTTCAGATTAAAAGACACATATAGAAGAGAGTGTTGGAGTGTGTGTTTGCGAGGCTGCTGAAGTGTGTGTGTGTGTGTGTTCAGTTATTATATAACAGGTGCAGAATGAGACCCCCACTTATATAATACTTTACACCTGATCACTTTGCAGCAGGAGTGTACTGATGGAAATCAAATATAGAAATACTTCATCACAAGTAGAAGTCCTGCAATTTACTTCAGTTACAGTACTATCAGCAAAATTAAAAAAAAGAATAGGTAAAAGTAACAGGGTTAGGGGTTAACTGTGCAGGTGGAAATGTGTATCAAAGTATTATTTATTATTTACTCATGGCTTTTGGAATAATATTACTGATGCATTATCTTTGATACATGCAACATATGTAAACATTATGAAAAAGAGTAAGGTCAGAACCTGCTCGTTGCCTACAGAAGTATTAAAGATGGTGCACACATAGATGATAAATCGGGATAGAAAGAGTAAAGAGTAAAAAATGCTATTCATAGCTTCTTTCAATACTTAGATGTGTATAACCTTTAACTATAAAAATAGTAGCAATATTAAAACCATATGGCAACACTGTGCAGTAGAGGGTTAATTGTAGTTTAGTAGAGCCAACTCGACTTTTGTTTGCTTTTCTGCTAACACAAAGGAGAAGCTACTTTTCAAGTTTTGATTGAGGCCAATGTTTCTTTGTAAACTGTCTTTGTGAAAAGCAAAAGTGCAAAAATGGACAATAGGCTACAGCAATAGTAGCTAAGGGGGATGTGCAAAGTTGTTACAGCTTCCAGATCTTTTCAGTGACTTCCAAAAAGATAAACCTCAAACTTGATCCCGCCTTCAGCTGCATGGCAACATAATTTGAAGCTCTCTGATTGGAAGTCTCTCAATGCTCTCTTATGGTGAACCAGTAAATTAGGTCAGTAACATTAGAGGCCACACAATTTGTGACAGACAAACCCTTTTTCCATGGGGTGAAGCAAAAAAGATGCCAATTTGCATCACAATTGTAAAGCATTTTTTTATAAGACTAAATGTGTTTTTTTCAATTTTGCATTTAGAACTTCTGACTTAATGTCGGCTCTAACAGACTGCTCTCTGTGCATCTGTCTGGTGGACTCGTGAACAAACTGATGCAGCAAGAAATCTGAACGCTGATATCTGAGTGAAGCAGCAGCTGACTGAGTTCAGACTGAGGCTCAAACATGATTGTGCTGACAGCACTGAGCCTAAGCCAAACACTGACTGTATGTGGAGGACATAGTGAGATGCTTTTCTAGCCTCTGTCACGTATGATATTCACATGTGTGAATGTAAATATAGAAAACTGTTAAATGCAGCAGAAAGAGTGTTATATCAAGTGTAGACTGGTAAGGTAGCCATGGCTAGGCCTAGCCCAAAAATTGGGGTATTGTTAACATATCTTTTTTTGATTATTAAATTTCTTTTGCAATGGGCACAAAGTCCCAAAAAGAGTCTGCCAGTAGACGGCAAAAATAATTTAAAAAAGACTGCCTGTCTTTAAAAAGGTCCTGTGTGAAAATCAAACCAATAAAAACAAAGAAACATGCACATATGTGTGGGAATCAATCAGCCATTATCACTCACTATCACTCTTTGCCAAGTATGACAGAATTTGCACAGCGTGTAGACAGAACATATCTGCAGTTTCAAAAAATCTAGATAGAAAAAGATCGAGGACAAGAAAAAAAACTGAGTCACGCTAACTAGCATAGCTGATCTCAGTAGAATCACCTCTATTTTTGACTAGTAACAGTCATGTGTTTGGTTGGTACAGGTACTTCTTACTCATATCTTTTAATATTAGACATTTTAAAATGTCATAAGGTCATATATTTTATACTAGGTGCAAAAGAGATATACATTGAGGAAAGGACTTATAATGAAGAATTGAAATAAAAGCAGGTGGTTCCACAAACTAACTGATATACATGTGAAAGTATCTACATTTGGGCTGCATGGTGGTACAGTGGTTATCACAATGTTTTTCCAATCAAAATGTCATCACTTTGCACAAATGACCCCATATCTAAGGAAATCTTAAAACATCTGTCCCCACAAAGATAGATTGACAAACACACAGACACACACTGAACTTGTTATTCTTCAACAGATCTGTCAACCAGCAACACAGTTTCAGCCACCTATACTGTACACCCCCCGACTTGACACGCAAACACATACACACGCAAAAAAAATGTGGACCCCTCCTACCCCTCCCCCACCAGTAAGGCCTTTAAATAGAGCTCCTCTTTCGGTGTTAGGCCTCGGTGATCACTTCCCCGCTGCTCGTCTTCACAAGTTCTCCTCAACCCCAAACCAAGGTAGATATCACACACACATCAAAGTTAGTTTCTGCTATTTTTCTTAAAGGTTTTATTTCATTGAGATGTACACGACAAACCAAAAAAACGACTTGACTATAATTTTAACCCCAAAGTAAACTTATTCATGTCTGCATGCTGCACATGTTCAGTTACTTCAGTGACAGCATGTGATGAGACAAAGTTCTCAAGATTCTCTCTTAAAAATGTTTTAGTAAGATCTAGTATCCCATACTTTTGTGTCTTCTATCTCTGCTGCAAAAAAATATTTTAAGTCAGTTAGTTTTGATAGTTTTCAGCTAGAGAGCCTCACGAGCCTCTATACTTAGACTTACTTTACCTAAATAACTTAATAAACAGCTTGGGATATGTTCAGTTAAAAGGTGTAATAACACTCATAGAATATTATGTAATAAATTGTAGTAGTAGTTTGTCAATGGCCTGATGGCTATACTGGAGATTCACTTAACCTTAAAGGGTTTATCCTTTCAGGACAAAAAACAATGAATTTGATTGAAGTCTTTTCAGGATTGCCCAGAGACATGCAGCGCTGTCTAGTCTATTTTGTGCAGAATAAGGGCTGTTAAACTGTCCAGCCTTCAATTATCTTCCATCATCATGCGGCTCATAGGACAGAAAAGGAGACGTAAAATGTTATGTTTGATGTTATATGTGACCCTGAACCCTAATTAGAGTGCAGAAACCTCACCCCCCAAAGCTGACAGGCATTTTTCCCCTCTCCCAGCCTGAAGTCCTGCCAGAGCCACCTGCCTTCAGCTCATATCGGCTTCACATGAACAGATACCAACAGGCAGTAAAATTAGAAAGCCTCGCAGCCAATGCTTTGTCTGAGCCGGTGTCGTCTTTCAGTGAATGGTTTCTCTGTGCTGAGAGAGAAGAAAACACTGCCAGAAAAAAACTCAGAAGGCAGTTTTGATTTCACGTTCAGCAAATTTAAGTTTCTCTGATGAGGAGTAGCTTACATAAAAAACGTATGATCTTAGGGTGATACTGAGCTGCTGTCATCTACAATTATAAAGCCAAATGATGGACACGTGGCATAAATTAAGGGGAAATTCAGAGAATAAGCACAGAGAGCCCTTTGCGACTAAGTTCTTAGACTTTAGGCTCATTTCCTCATTGACTTCTATCCCATCAGACTCTTATTTGCACCCAGTAGAGTCTCCCCTTGCTGGACATCAAAAAGAATGCAGTTGTTAGGTATTTTGGCATATATAGTCTTTAACCAAACTATCACGGAAAAATTCTGATATTTAATAATGTTTTTTAGATCTGTATGTGGATTTCATAAGGAAACCAGAAGGTTAAAAAAAAGTACTAAATGGAGCCCTGGAGATTGTTCTACTTAAAAAAAAACGTACATCATCATTTGTGTCAATTTTAAAACCTAACTGTAATACAAACACATTCTTAAGTCCTGACATCATTCATCTTCAGATTTTACTGTTAAATTGTGCTTTTTCCTCTTCTGTGTCGATTGTGTGTCCGTAGCCTTCTCTAAGCCGAAATGGAGCGTACCTTCATTGCTGTGAAGCCTGATGGCGTCCAGAGAGGACTGTGTGGTGAGATCATCAAGCGTTTCGAGACCAGAGGCTACAAGCTGGTTGCCGCCAAATTTGTCCAGGTAACCAAGAAGACTGCAAGATAACAGTTATTTAAACAGGACTTTGTTTTAGGAACATAGAGAACTGAGTGAAGGGTTAATTACTCACATACACGCTAAGTTCTTACCTTAAAAACCACAAAAAAAATTAAAAAGTGACTTATAGGTTCAGATGTATAGTAATAACATTTTAGATATAAAGCTACTTGTTTGCAGTAAATTTTGATAATTTTAAACTCATTTTAAAATGCCTCAAACATTCCTCCCTTTCTGATTTGCTTTTGAAGCACAAGTAAACTAGCCCACACAAAGATAGAAGTACAGGAGCACACTGAGTAGGTATTAGATTTGTGAGAGGAGATGACAGCTGCTGAGTTGTTGAAGGACTCATACTGGTATCGCTATCAAACACTCAGTGATGTTATTCCCAGCTGTTGTGTTTGGCAGTGTTAATCCCCTCACTGGCTGTGTGAATGAATAAACTATGTACATTAAAGGATGAACTCAAACAGAGGTTCACCTTAATTAGAAATAACAAAAAACTGGACTTAAAAAAAATCACACAAAACAGAGACATAGAGTTGTGTATCATCTGCGTAGAGGTTGTAAATTATTCTTTTTAAGGATGAAACAACCTCTCGGCTGCATTATGGTGCAGCAAAATTATGGTAACTTATGTTAAGCTAAGCTCCGGCACTGCCCTGTACTGTGCTGAAATTAAACACAATAGAAGTGAAATATAGTCTAGTCTTCTCACTCTCAGAACTGAAAGGGATTTCTTGAACTGCTGTTTAAAATTTGGGAAAGAATGAGGTCAAGCTAATCCAGTATTCAGTGCTTCATTAATACACTCAGGTATAAGAACCTAAGAATGAAACTTCAGTGAATGTACTTTCTTTGCATAGCTTTGTATTTGCATTAATATTTTATATTTTGTGTTGGTTTCAAGGCCTCTGAGGAACACATGAAGAACCACTACCTGGACCTGAAGGACATGCCTTTCTATGCTGGACTGTGCAAATACATGTCCTCTGGACCCATCTTGGCCATGGTAACACACACATAAATAAGCATTAACACACAAGCCCACGCACACTACACAGTCATCCGGCACTCTGTCAGATATCTTTCTCTTTTTATCTCTTTCCATTTAATCAACACCGTCTTCCCTTTTTTATCCGTGCTCGCTCGCCCAGCTGTCCTCGTGCTCTCTTCACACTCTCTTCGTGTTCAAGGTCTCTCTCCATTCATGGAGTCGAACATTGTCACATTCAGACTGCGAGGTCTTAACCTCTAAAAAGGACACTCACATGACATATCAGCTTGGACGTGTTACAGATTCCTTTTAACATTACAGCATATGTTCCACATCATTTATTTACATATGGATCTTAACGGCAGCTATGGAGAGGCTTTCAGATCCTTCCTCTGAAGTCAATGATTTTAAACTGGCTTGATTCATGCTAAGCCTACCAAACTATAGTCTATTCTTTACTTGGGACTTCAGCTAGTAGGTTGATATCCATCGCCACCTCACATACTTGATTTAATTATGTGAAACTTTTACCAAAATCAGTGTTACTGTTGGTAATTGCTCTAAACAATCTGGAAACGATCATACCTTCCTGGTCACACGGGTAACCGGTGTTTAAATGTGTCCACAGGTGTGGGAGGGTGAGAGCATTGTGAAGATGTCCAGGATGATGTTGGGTGAGACCAACCCCGCTGACTCCAAGCCTGGTAGCATCCGTGGTGACCTGTGCATCAACATTGGCAGGTGAGCAGAGATAAACGCATCTACTATATATAAAATGTTTCTGATGGTGTAATGGCTTTCCATCATCTGTAGCAAGTTACAGTTTTCTGCAATTTAAGATTTTGCAGAATAAACTCACAAAATAAACTTTCTAAAAAAGGTTACATTATTGCGTTAAAATATGAAAAGGTACTTTTAAATGTATTCGTCAATTTACATTTTAATATTGTGTTTATGTTTAAACATGATTATTCATGCAACCATTCCTTCACTAACCTTTTTCCTCTGTTTTCTCAGGAACATCATCCACGGCAGTGACACCCTGGAGAATGCCAAGAAGGAGGTCGCACTGTGGTTCAAGGCAGAGGAGTTCGTCACCTACGCTTCCTGCGCCCAGCCCTGGCTGTACGAGTAAACCTGCCAACCAAAAACCAGCAAATTACTCCTGACTGGACCTCATCCACCCCACTGACCCCGTCCCACCTGTCGTTCCCGCAGTTGATTCTCTAACTTGGTCTTCATTCATCAATCCCAAACATGTAGCACTTGTCAATAAAGTCTAAATGTTAACAAAAACTTTCACACTTTCTGTATCCGTTTCATTTGAACGCTTTTTAATACGTTCTGTTATCAGCCCGTAGTTTGCAGTAATGCTAGCAACGATATGAACTACAGGCTAACATGCAGAAATGTAGAAGCTGTAAAGTTTGCTCTGACTCTGTGTCACCACAGAGTCTAAAAAGTTAGGCCAATGCGATGCCATGTACAGTGTTGTACCTAAATGTTCAATACTCACTCTGGAGACATGGATTATTGCTTCCAAAAGCGCAACCCTCGATACAGTACCTGTACCTGCAGTCGCAGCGTCTTTATCTGACAGAACAGTCAAGAGGGTTGTGAACTGTCATTTGTTTTAGACTATTGGCATGTAGATGCACAGAGGGTAACTTTCTTAAAATACATGAAGCGGACTGTGTTTGCTTTGAGTTACAGCAGCTTCCTGTTTCATGGTTAGACATCAAATTCGGTGAACCGCCCTGGCCACGCCTTTTGAGTTTAGCACATGCTTTAGATAACTTTTCACTCTTAAGGTCTTTTATGGACCACATTTCAGGAGGATCAGATTAGCCCCCAAAAGCAAAAATCTACCATAACCGCTGGCAACTGTACTAAAAACGAAAAATATATATTTTTGCAATATTTGCAATCGGCAAGAATGTGGAGAAAATGTACAGGGAAAGAACAGAAAGCGCTTTTTTTTCCTCATAACTTTTTATTGCATAAAAATGTAAAGTGAGTCATCTAAATGTAATAATTTCTTCACAATCATGCTGCCAAAAATTGCACAATGTTTTACAAAAGTTCCATGAAAGTTAACATAAGTACATTACATTTCTTTTGTCATACACTTCCAGTATAGATTTTTTTTTTTGTATCATACATAGACTTTAAAAAAACATTTGTCTTTTTTAATAAGAGCTCAGTAAACTTCATGTTCACAGCACGAACGTGTGGACCAAGTGGACATTAACAGACACAGAGAGATTCAAATTCAAAATTGTTTATCCAATGCCACGTGTATTTAAAGAATAAATAAATCAAACTTGACCGTCTCTGCAAACTTTAGCTTAGTGAAGGTTCTTTTTTCTGGTTTTCTTTTCGTCGGCTCTGTTTTGCAGGATTTGAAGGCTACATGTGAAGTACTGCAAAGTCTACATTTACATTTACAACAAGTAAGCACAAGACAGAGGCTTGATTATTTGCCTGTTTCAAAAAAAGAGTGTCAAAAGAAGACAAAATAAAAAAAGTGCTGCCGATGTCTAACAGCCGTAGAGCTTGAGAGTCGCCATGGTTGCTCGTAATTCTTCAGGTTCAAGAATCAGCCGGGAGAGACTAAATACTCGATAATCATGACTCAGAACTCCTTTTGTAATTTAAGAGGACAAAATGCTGGTTTGGCACAAATTAATCAAATCAGGACTTAAATGAAGCCTAAATTATAGTCAAGCTAATCAGGTAAAAAAAATTATGCTTTAAATTCAGCCTTGGATGAGATGCAAAAATGTCTTCTCACACCTCGCTTTGAAACAATACGTATTCTTTACCTATCTTCTTTACTTCCACACTGTCTGAACGCCTCTCTTCTTCAGCTACTGATGTCGAACAAGAGAAGCCAACAGTCGATAGCGCCCTCTGCTGATGAAAAAGAGAGTCCTAATTTCGATTTGAATTTTCCCTTACTTGTATTTATTTTTAATTGTATCGCAAGGTATTCCCAAATGCATACACTTTCATATCTAATAAACTCCTTATAGTGAACATATGTTTTCAGTTATGGCCTGTGCTATCTTGAGATTACAAGTTTAAAAACTGATAAGCAACCACAGCTGGTCTCGCTCTCCAGTTAAAAAAACGTATTTTGCCTCTTTGTCCAAGAAAATACTGCCACATCAGTAAGTCACTGTACACCCAGCAGAAAACCATTGAGTCCTTGTTCCTATGCTTAACATACTAATACAACTTCACAAATTGACAAAGAGGATCATAGAATAGGGGAGAATTGAAATCAATCACTCCAATGACAGTGCACACTATTCCTTAAACTGAGCGGGTTTAAACCTTAAACACAATTTTTTTTTCATAAACAAAAATCTTTGTCCAAAATACAACTTCTTCACCAGAGACACAAACAATCTGTCAAAATAATCCCATCATATTGTATCAAATGTGATTCATGAATAGATAGCACCATGATACAAAAAAGACTTCGAGACATTCACGTACAAAAAGACGACAAGCACAGACAGACGACATACACACAGTACAGTAGTGCATGTAACAAGAACTACAGCTAGTAGACTAGTGTGCAAACTGCTTTGACTGATGCATGCACACACACTCTTGACTTTAAACACACACACACACACACACACACACACACACACACACACACACACACACACAAACACACACAAACACACACACACACAAGTCCTTTTTGTTATACACTTTGAGCCCTATAACACTTTAGTTGTGCGTTTTTGTCATTACTTTTTTTGTGTTGGAAATGCAACAAAAACAATTGTAATACTATGAAGGCCTTAAACACGTGCTTGGATTTTGTGGGATCCAAAGACTGAATAAAAATATGGACAACAGGACAGTTCCCCAAAAGAGAAGCCAAAACATTCAAAGCTCTCCCTTGTGACTGGCTGCAGTATAGGTCATAAGCTCCGCCTCTCTTTCCCCGTTCATTTTTACATGGTTGAGTTGATGTTATAGCCTACGATCTACTGGAGCTTCCTTAGTTTCTTCCAAAATAAAAGCAGGTTTGAATCAGGAACAGGAAGTAAAGCACCCTTAGCTTAAGACAGTACAAAAATGGATAATAAAAGCATAACAAAAACGGATTAAAAATGCAATATAATGAAATTTCAAACATTCAATCAAAAAAAGTCAGTGATTAATTACAATTAGAAATTGAACTCGTTTGACAGCCCTAATTTTCACACAATAGCATCATTAAGCTGCTCTGGCAATATCTTCTCTCAAGTGGAATTTGCCACAATGAGCCCTTAAATTATGTTTAATGTCCATCTAGTCCATGATGGGTAATAAAACTATTTGTCTGCCGGAGCCAAGAAATCGAACTGAAACAAAACATTCCATCATGAGTACATACCGGCTCGTAGACTTGTTATTTCTTTAGCTAAACAGTTTCTGGAGAACCTACTCGCGGAGCAGAATTGTAATATGTCCGCCAAGTGTAACAGGCTGACAATAATCATCTTCACATGTATTGTCAATAGCATACGCTAACATATAGTTCTGGCATGTTAGCAGTGAGCTGCAGAGGAGTGTAAAGATTGCTCTAACATAAAGAAATGATGCTATACAAAGGTCATAAAGATTTGTTTCCTGTTGTGAATGTAGTGATGAATAACTAAAATGTTTTATGTATGATACTATTGTTGTAGTGGTATATTTTTTAAACACATATTTAGTTTAGTTTCTGTATAAATCTGTGGGTTGATACATTACATTTGTAAAGGTTATTTTTGTATCTCTTTTTTTAAATGTTTTGATCCTCATTACTTAAGTTTTTTCTTATACAATAAACTCGTAAGTGTTTTTTAAATAATCTGTGATATTTTTGATAAATTCATTAGATCGTCAAGTAACAAACTCTTTTAATGAGGTATCAAGAAGTCACATTTATCAACAGAAGTTTGTTATTTCTATACCAACACCCTGCAATGGATGCATTTTTAAAGCAGCTGATAAGAGAAAAAAACATAGCTCCTAGCTCTGGTCAGAGATTAAAGTAACTATTAAAATGTAATCATAATTCCTGACTTAAAACAAATTGTACTACTTTTAAGTTTAATGTTAAAGGTCAGATATTATTCTAATTTTCAACAACTTCAAATAAGTTTCAGAGCTCCCAAAAACATGTCTGTGAAGTGTCTTGTTCTAAATCCACTCTGATCCTGTATTTGATCATGCCTATAAACCCCTCTATTTCATCCCTGTTCAGAACTGGCTGTTTCTGTGTCTGTAGCTTTAAATGCAAATGAGCTGTGTCTGACCACGCCCCCTCTCTGGAAGGGCTTGGGTGTACTCGGACTTTCTCGCTCCCTGTCCTATTGTTTACAGTGAGAAGGCAGACTCAGAGGGCAGAACAAACACCTAGCTGTGGGAGTGTCACCCACCTGGGGGAGGGGTTACTGTCCTTTGTGATGTCATGAAGGGAAAATCTCCAAATGGCCTGTTTGAGTACATTTTCTGAAAAGTGGAGCAGGCAAAAGACGGACAGGATGGACTTTTCTCATAATTTGGGGGTTTGTAGACAAACTGAGGACACATGTAAGTGTTAAAAAACATAGTAAACTGTATTTTGCATAATATGTGACCTTTAAGACATGAATCTTAGATTTATTTGAGAACTTTGACATTTTGTCTTTAGTGGTAAAATCAAGAGTATAAAGGCGTCAAATTATTTGACATTGCTCAGGAACTCAACAACTGAATTGGCACCAATGTTAAAACCTCTAAACTTTATGACCAGATGCACAGTAGATAAATCTCTTATTGCAATATTTGGGATATTTATTTATTGCAGCTACTCTTAACTTTAAGAGGTGAGGTGATTTTCAGAAAAAAAAGTGGTTTTTTACACTTTAGAGTATTTTATGTTGATATGAATTTTGATAAAACAACTTCAACCAACCATTTCCACTAAATGACATTTGAAAGTAAAGGAACAATACTGTATATTATTATTATTACTGTAGAAGACAGATGGTCTTATATCTGCAGAAACTGGCCTTCTGAATACAATTAAGGATTTGAAAAACTAAACCAGTTTAACTGCTGTGGCTCCTATAGGCTGGTTTCTTGTTTCATTCTGATAACTCTTCAGAATCAAAACGTCAACACACATGCCCAAACACACAAACACACGCAAGTTTTTTTTTAAATCACTGCTAATCTCAACATGACATTACACAGCATCCAGTATTATTATTATTACGTCAAGAGTTCTGACCCTTGAACACAACATCAACATATACAAACAACAAAGAAATGTATGTTAAAAAAACATTATATAAAAGTTTTCTTATCTCCTTATTTTTCTTTTTCAGTGGAACTCTTCTCTCTTTCTGTTCTTTCTTTTTTTGCCCTTTTTAAATCAGAAGAGTTTTAAGAGATTTTAGTGATACTTCAGGTAGAACTACAGCTTTTACAACATGTCAGTGAAATGTGTGAAAGGTGTTTTGTTCTTGGGAAAGTCCAGGAAGGATATGAGAGAAAGTTTGGAAAATAAAGAATGAAACCCGGTCAGACCAACACCACATTTATGCTTAAAATAATTCAATTCATACTAAATAACAGAGATTTATGCATAAATATATTTAATAAAAGCTGCCTAATGTACATACTAGCTAGCTAGCTGACTTATTGTGGCAAGCTGGTACTAGCATGTTTTTAGCAAGAATATGGCCCTGAATAAACAGATTAAAAATAGCTAGGTCGTAAGAAATAAATATAATGTTCGTTATATAATATTTTGAGTGAAGGTATATCATGCAGAGAAGAATTAAGTTAGTTAGCCTTTAGCCAGACTCATTTAGATAGCGCTAACCTTTGCCTTTTCAATGCTTCACAACAATAGATGCAACTGCTTTGATTAATCTGGCTTTTGACGTTTTAGCCGCTGAACTAGCTAGCTAGAACTGACGGTCAGTAGCAGCTAGCTTTATATGTTTCTGTGGCTGACTTTTAAAACGGAAGTTGCGAACGATGTATGAAGACAAATAAGGTGGGAAATGATCAACAACTGTCAAAAAACCTTGACTAGATCGTCACATGCTAACTGGCAGGTGCTAGCGTTATACCGTGGTTGACTTTTACACATAGTTTATTAATACCTAACGCTGTTGCAGTGGATGTACCCCATGAAGAAACATCTTCAATAATTCAATATAATTTGTCTGGAGTCAAATCCTAAATAAGCAGAAGGAATCAGATTTCTAACTGACAGTTAGCGACCAGCTAGCTTGGTGGGCTAGCATGCCCGACTAGCGCAGCCAGCTAGCCTGTTAGTCACCCTCTTTTCAGGGCTGTATCCAGGACAGGAGTAATACTTATTGTCTTATTGAAAATCTGAAATCTTTAAATGATTGTTCATAAGGGTTTAGTTCAGATAAAAGCTTTCATTTGGGATATAATGAGTCTAAAAGCTTGATTTCTTTAATTTTAGAAACATCACTTCATCAACAAGCTTTCAAAACTTCATGGGAGTTCATTTATGAGTGAATAAATGGATCTGTTCCACTTCCTGGTCTGACCGGGCACAGAGATGAATACTGAGGAGGACAAAGAAATGTATTTTGAAATGAACAAGGGCTAAATTTAGGGTTTTGATGGATAGAGTGAGAGATAAAGGGATGGATTAGGCCTACTGGTCCTGGTTGTGAAATAATTCTCCAGAAGATCCGTTGGTTTCAGTTTCAGTCCTCTCTGAAGAAAACTCAGATCCCTCCACGTTCTCCTCTTTAATCTGTGAACCTGCAGAAACAAAGAGGACGTTTAGGAGGACATCGCAGGGTTAAACTTAAAGGCTTTAAATAATGAATGTAAACCTGCAAGTAACAAAAGCTGTCCGATATATAGGGAAGGTGTAAAAATGTAATTTCAAAGTGCAAATTAATGTGAAAATGTAATTTTTTTTACTGATACTACAGTTTGCAAAAATGATTACAAGTATAATTAGTCAATCATTTCAACTAACTTAAAACATAAGGAACTTGTACCAGGGGCGCCAGATAGTCTAGCGGTTATATCGCACACCCCATTCACTGATGCTAAAGCTCCCAAGGCGAGCTGCGCGGCATCAACTTTGCTGCATGTCATTCCCCACTCTCTTCCGTTTCATGGGGACGGTAAGATGTGTGCGTGCGTGCGTGCGTGCGTGCGTGCGTGCGTGCGTGCGTGCGTGCGTGCGTGCGTGCGTGCGTGCGTGCGTGCGTGCGTGCGTGCGTGCGTGCGTGCGTGCGTGCGTGCGTGCGTGCGTGCGTGCGTGCGTGCGTGTGTGTGTGTGTGTGTGAGTGTGTGTGTACCTGGCCCCCCCTCAGTGTTGGGGCTGCTCTGGGGATCCACAGAGGGGGGCTGGGCTGCTGAGGCTGGAGTTGGGGGTGATGGGTAATTAGGCGGAGTCTCATTCTCATCTCCTGAAAGGCTCCTGGGGACGCCTGTTACCACGGCGCCTGAGAGACTGACGGGTCGCTTAGCTATGGGCAACTTCCTCTCTGAGAAAACAGAGTCAGACAGGAAGGAAATCACTTTTTGAAGGACCATCTGTGATGATTTGCGATTTATCGGAAACCTAAAAGTATCAGTTGTAAAATAAATCTTTAAATGCTGTTGAGTTCTCGAGACACACTTTTCTTCTGTCCTCTGTACTGCTGAGATTTCTTTCTCTGTTTGGACGCTGCTGACTGAAGATCTCTTGAGCCTGAAACACATTTTTTTTTTAAATTGTCAACACGTTCTCCAAACCAGCTGACGGGACAGGATCTTAAATTGTATATTTTCAGTTCAGTACTGACCTGCGTTGACGGCGGGTGGCTGCAGCTGGTACCCGGTCAGCTGACACCAGCCCACAGGATACAGGTCAGGTGACTCACAGTCCACCCACTGATCGTACTCGTCCTCCCAGCCGTCAAAGTGTATCCGTAGCAACCGGTGTACGATGCGGGTCACCGTGGCAACGCAGACCAACCTGGGCTCCATGAGGTCCACGGCCTCCAGCTTCATCCCAGGATGGAAACCGTGATTAGGAACATCCTGACCATGAAAACACAGAACAGAGTTCATTAATATTAAAGAAGAGGGAAACATGTTACAGTACATTTAAAATGTCCAGTGGTTAGTTATGCAACATTCTTATAAAACAGTTACATGCAAACTCTAAATTCTAAATATGTGTAAAATAAGAAAAAAGCTTCAGTGTCAATATGAAATTATTAAGCGCTGTCAGACGATTACATTTTTTCATCGCGATTAATCGCATTTTGTCATGTCATTATTTCGCATTTAAAAATAAATATAGTTAAACTTTAATTGAGAGTACTTTCTGTTTGAATTCACCCCTGCTTTTATTTTGAAAAAAAGTAAGGACTGAAGAGTACGACATTTACTTCACCGTGGAAAAAAGGAACTTGTAACAGATCAGAAATTAAATAAAAACAGTTCAAAAGGAACAGTAACAAAATGAAATGTTTGACGTCATGAGGAGGATATTATTTTAGATTCATCAGCTGAGTTGAGCTGCACATAGTTTTATAGTGTTTGTTCTCTGACCTTGTTGAAGAGGGTGACGGGAGCAGCCACAGATTTCGTCTCCTTCAGATACTCGAACCACCTGAAGGGAAGAGTGCTGTAACCTGACGGACACAAAAACGAGACAAGAAGAAGAAGAGGAGTGATATATACATGCTTTGTTTCTATGAAAAATGCATCACTGTAGGGTAATGTAAAAAAAAAATGTTTGCTTCATGACACAATATTAAACATTTCATTCATTCATTTCCTGTTTCTCTAAATAAGTGTATATGCAGATTTACCTCTAGGAGGCGTCAGCTCGATGTTGTTGATCTCACAGAAGCCAGCGGGGAAGATGGAAGGAGAGGTGGAGTGATAACAGAACCAGTCTGACCCATCAGCTGCCTCGGAGCCATCGATCCCGATCATCAGATATCCATCTGCTAGGACCTGATGAAGAGAGGGTATAGGTGGTTTATGGACTGAGTTTGGATCTGGTCCACAGCACTACTCGACTAGGCCGGAGTAAAACGTGTGTTTAATCAACAGAGAAACAAGTCGCTACGATCATCGCTATTTACCTTCCTAACTGTCGCCACACAGATGGCAGAAAGGTTCAGAGGGTCGATGGCCTCCAACTTCATCCCGTCTTCAAACCAGGAGCCGCTCTGGTCCACCTCCTTCACCTGCACAGGTACATACAGTACTTGACTCATTTTTAATCAAACAAAAAGTAGCAGATAAAAGGGTCAACATTTGAGTTGATGTGAAATAAAAAGCCAGGTGTTGTACTGGCTGGGTAACAAACAGACAGACTGACTGACTGACTGATGGCCATGTTTATTTTCATTCTCACCTTTGCAAACAGCTGTCCAGGAGCGTCCATTAAACTGCCGAGCTTCTTGGAAACATCTGGAAACACACACAGCTTTTCCTTAAAACAGAGCATCTGATTATCCAATGTTTCTTTAAATTAAAGGTTTTCTGGTGCACAAATGTCACAGGTCTGTACGATATTCATTCTGAACCTGGCTGCTAACATGTATATTTGTGCAGTATAGTTGGACATTTTAGCCTGAGGCCTTTTAAGGATAGACTCACTTTTGGAGCCAGCCTCAAGTGGACACTCGAGGAACTGCAGTTTTTTTGCACTTTTACTCTGGCTTCGTTTATCAGCTCTGGAAGCTGCTGCTCGTTCTTGATATATTTGTGTGTGAAGATTTACAACGAAGGTTGTTGTAAACTGTTGCTTTTTTTTAGGAGCAACATAAACACACAAAGATTAGAGATATTTATCTTCAGCGGTCTGATCAAAACAGAGATGTCGGCTGCTCTGATTTCATTCGTCAAGTTTCAATCCCTTTCAAACTGCTGATCTGAATCTTCAGTCAGAATGAAAAACGTGTGCATGTCACTGCATCTAGTGGCGATCTGTTAGAGCTCATTACACGTCAGAAACTTGAACCCACCAGACCGCTTGAATCGGTGTCCGATGGATCGGGACCAGCCTATGTTGTGGATCAGAGGACTGTACATGTGGCACCAGAAGTCGTCGGTCCCGTCTTCACACTCCTCGTACACCAGGCGGAGACGACCGCCAATCACCTGCAACAACAACAACACACACACACAAATCAATAAAAACACAAAATCATAAGACATTTGCACTCTTTTCTGTCCGAGTCTCACCTGTTCCACTAAAGCGACCCGCGTCCTGCACAGGTGAGTTTTATCCACCACCTCCACCCTCATCTGCTTCTTAAAGGGGACCTGCATGCTCTCCTGCACCTGATGATGATGAGGAGGAGGAGGAATATTGTTTGAAGGTTCAGACTTTAGAGTTAAAACAAGGAGTGGATTTCATGATTCAGGGACCTCACAAGTAGACAAATGTAGAAATGTGTGTCTGACCTTGGAAGCGAAGTCTGGCGGCAGTGTTTTGGAACCAGTCAGTCTTTTGACCAGAAACGTCTTCCAGTTTGTGAATCTGTGCAGAATGGCTGTGTACACACACACACACACACACACACACACACACATTACAACATAAATATCAGTTGTTTTAACCCTTTTCCTTAGAGCCCCCTCAACTTGTTTCAAGCAGAAGCTGATCCTCTCAAGGACCCACACGGGGAAAAAAAAGTGGTACATTGCTGTCAAAAATTAACATCAATTTTAATCTTGTACATTGATAAAATCCCAAGATAAAAGACCTACACACACTTGTTCTTACCAGAAGACCTTTGTTTAAACTACCCAGCTGCTGGCTTTAAAGACAATGAGAATCTATTTGTTGTTAAAATATCAAAGATTACATTGCAGCCATCACGGCCTGTTTTACTGCTGCAGGCTGAAGAAAACGACTTTGTATACTTCAGTCATTTAGACCCCATAATATGTATGAGGTTTGAAATACTAGTCCAAACCTTCATATTGAGCTCATTTCATTCTAGTAGCCGGATGCTGCTCTAGTGTGACTCTACATGCAGTTTATGTTGTGTCTCTTACTCTGGGGGGGTACCAGAGGTTTGCCCCCTGCAGCACACCAGCCCACGGGGTGGATGTCCGGCACACACAGGTTCAACCAGAAGTCTCTGGTGGAGTCGCTGTCGAATCCCTCGTACCGCAGCAAAGCTTTAAAACCTGCACATACACACACCCACCTCATCATCACTTTCGAGAAGGTTTATTCGCTAAAATTCTCCAGTAAGAAGTCCAAAGGCTAGCACAGAAAACAAAATCTCAAAACTTGCTAAAAGAAGCCCCTTCTCATAAACCACAACAATAGCATTTCTGAGACTGTGTGTGTGTGTGTGTGTGTGTGTGTGTGTGTGTGTGTGTGTGTGTGTGTGTGTGTGTGTGTGTGTGTACCAGCCAGTTTGATGATTCCAGCAATCCAGTAAACCTTCAACGGCAGACCGCTGTCAGTGTTTGGGACTTCAATCCGCACGCCTTCACTGATGCCGCCCCACGACGTCCCCATGGGAACCTGAGCACAGACCAGCATGACAGTAAGTGACAGACAATCACAGTTTGAAGTGTTTTTATTTCTTCCTCTCTGCTCTTTTCATTTGGTGACTTTTGCCCTTACAAAGACCTCCACCATACAAACTAAATACAAAGAAAGACCCCCCCCCCCACCCCCTCCACTAAAACCAGTTTGTGTTTTTAAGTGAGTTAAAAGTAATCTTGTAAAACAGAAAAATGTTAAACAAGCCCGGAGTTTGAGTGTGTGTTTGTGTGATTGTGTGTACAGTATGTGTGCGATGCACCCACATGTTTGAAGCAGTTAACTGGTGCTCCCATCACGTCTCCGTCTCCCAGGTAACGACCCCAGTCGAACATGTCCAGAGTGACTGCAGACACACAACAAACGAACTGAAACACACTTATAACATTAATAACAGGGTTAATAGACTCTGCAGAGAGGACTGCCTGTGTCCACAGAAAGCAGACCGGACTCACCGCTCTTCTTGACTCCGCCCTGATGGTGAGTCTGATGCTGAGCGTACGCAGCCAGTTTACTCATCAGAGGCTGTTTCTGCAGAACTTTGGCCTTCTTAGTGGGAGGCTTCCCCTTAAAGACACAAAGAGAGAAAGACGAGTCAGACTTCCCTTCTAAGACGACAAAAAAAAAACCCCGTTCCATTTTGTTTATAGCCAAGTGTTTGTGTACCTGGAGTCGGGCGAGGATGCTGGCCTTCTTGGAGTTGGAGGAGAAACTTCTGGAACAGGAGACGCTGCAGAAACGTTTGGTTTTACTGTAGAAAGCATCTCTGACCCCCACCATGCCACACATCTCACAGGTCGCTGAGAAGAGCAGAAAGACAGGACGACGTGATCAATCAAATCGCTGAAGGATCCCACAGAGATAGGAGGGGTTTTTTTTTTTTGGGGAAACCAAAACAAAAACAGGCTAACTGATTGAGGCAGCAGTAGAGCAGCAACTCCAGTACTCTGTGAATTAACGTCAGGGTTTTTGTCAGCGGGGTCTGGTGGTTCGGAGGAGGGTTATATGAGAGCTGTTAAAAAGTATTATCCTCTTTAGCAAAAAAAAGTTCTATCTCTTAAAGTCTCCTTTCTATTTTCAGCAGCAGATTAATCCACATAGAAAAGCCGATCATTTTAGAGTTGAATTAGGATCTTCTGCTGAAGTAGAGAGCCATACAATTAAATGTACCCGGTGATTAAAAGTACTTCTTTCAAAGTAAAGCAAATGTATGACCGATATTTACATATTATTCTAAATACACTGCTATGTTTTTCTAACAGTAATATTATGAAAAAAGTCAACCCTCTCGTGCTCTTGCCTGCTCCACTTTTCAGAAAATGTGTGCTCAAACAGGCCGTTTGGAGATTTTCCCTTCATGACATCACAAAGGTCAGTAGCCCCTCCCCCAGGTGGGTGACACTCCCACAGCTAGGTGTTTGTTCTGCCCTCTGAGTCTGCCTTCTCACCGTAAACAATAGGACATGTAGCGAGAAAGCCCGAGTCACCCAAGCCCTTCCAGAGAGGGGGCGTGGTCAGACACAGCTCATTTACATATTTAAAGCTACAGACACAGAAACAGCCTGTTCTGAGCAGGTCTGAAACAGAGGGGTTTATAGACATGATCAAATACAGGATCAGAGTGGATTTATAACAAGAAACTTCACAGACATGTTTTTAAGGGAGCGCTGAGACTTATTTAAAGTTGTTTTAAAGGAGGAGAATATGTGACCTTTAAATGATAATTTGTAAAACAATGATTAATAAAAATACATGCAGTGTAATAAAAACTGTAAATATTTCCTCTGTTGTATAGTACAGTAAAAGTAGAGTGGTATGAAGTACCTTTACTACCTTTTTTCTTACTCCTTATGCTTTAATTATTTTTTATTTATGTTGTTCTAAGCTACTAAATATGTCAAGTGTCATATCAAATGTATATATAATCACAGTAGAGGTGATAGTGCTTTTGTGGGGGACTATTTTCAGTAGAGGATGAATTTAGGGAGCATTTGTGGCAGCATGTGGTGTGAGACTGATGGAAAACAAACTTCAGCATGTGTGATCATAATGATTAAGGAATGCCTGTGAGGCTCTTTGAGGAGAATAAAAAGAAAAGAAAGAAAACATTTCATCAGGCTAAGACTGACCCATGCCAGCCTTTCCGTCAGGGTATGTGTACACCTGTCCGTTTGTCTTAATGAGAGTCAGAGAGGAGTTGGAGGAGGAGGTGAGGTGAGTCCCCCCTCCTCCCCCTATTCCGTAATCTTCATCCTCGCTGTCCTCGGGGCTGGAGCCTCCGCTGCCCCCGCTGGACTCGGAGCTGCAGCTGCTGCGGTCCTCCTCCAGACCGTCCAGCAGTCCGAAGGAGTCACAGCGCTTCCTGGACGGACGCTCCACCTGCAGGCAGGAGGAGACGCAGATAGAGAAGGGAATGCAGATAAAAGATAGGAGACAAAGAAGACACATGAAGGCAGGGACAGAGAGGAGACAGAGTCAGAGAGGAAACACAGAAAGAAAGGAAACAAACAAGCGGCCAACACCCAAAAGATATTAGGTTTTCAGATGAAAAATAAAACAGCAACTCTGAGACATTCAAGAAACTTTAACTGGAACATGTGTCATTTTTATTTATTTTATTTACATTTTTTTTTACATAATCCAAATCAATTATTATACTTTTCAATTATATTATAAATCCCCTGTTCAAGAAAAAAATTAAAAATAGGTAATACTAATACTTGTGACTAATTACACCAGGGATGGGCAACTTAGGTCACAGCGAGGGCCACATTTGTTTAATTCTCACTGCCATGTGGCCAAATTGAAGAATACAAAAACAATTACAGTCAATTATGTCTCAAATTTAACTCAACATATACCAGTGATCAAATATTATTATGGACATATTTCAAGTTTTCATGATTTCATGGCAGATTTTGTCATGTTTCCAATTAATTGATGTGTAAAAATTGACCTGAGGCCCCAGGACCGCCAGTTGCCCACCCCTGAATTACACCTTCACACACAAACACACACACACACACACACACACCTGTTGCATCCAGAGGTTTCCACTGTGAGTGAGTTTGCAGCTGTGACCTCCTGCACCACTGCAGTGCGGTGTGTGTGTGTGTGTGTGTGACAAACAAAGAGCCAGATCTGGCGGCTGTGGCAAAGCGAGAGCACTTGACTGGATAAGAAACCAAATGACCTCCACAATTATGTCATTTTTGAAATTTCTTTTAATTAATGACACCAAAGACGGGTGTCACTTTTAATTACCCAGGGCTGGTTTAAACCCGGGTTAAGCCCTTACGATCGGCGTCTATAAAACGCACGTACGACGCAGATTACAAATGAAATCGCGTGTTTTCTAATTGATTCACCTTTATAGTGAAGTGGACGAAGCGGGAAAATAGCAAAGCGATAATAAAAAAGGAAATTCACCTTAAAAAACAGGAACTTGGTAAAGAACACCTTTGCCGAACAACAGATACATAAGCATAGTTTACTCGAAATAAATTGCTGATCAGTAATCAAGGTGCGGTTTTTTTTTAACACGAGATAAATCTAATATTGCATGACATTTCAATGCCGGTTTGGCAGGTGAATAACAGGCAATACAATTATAAAAGGCTATGTTTTGACAAAAATTAATAAACACTTGGCACAGAATATATATGCCGAATGAAAGAGTATATAGAGCTCCTACATTAAATTGTATAATTACATGTCCATGTGGTATATATTCCTATTAGAGACCTGGGGAATTGTAAAATCCTGCGTTTTTTAAAGGAGTTTCTGACTTGACTTCTCAGCCTTGAACACCGCTATCACAACCATAACAAAGAGGGGGGGGATTCGCTTTCCAGTCGGAGAGACACAAGCCTAAGAACTTACCAGGTCTCTCGGGTTCTCCATGAGGCTGGGCCGCGGAGGGTCACACTCACTCAAACACTCAAACACTTAAATATAACCATTAAAAACCAGAGCCACACATATCTACAAAAATATCCCCTTTCGAGTGCGCAGGCGCAGGGACCGCGGCTGCTGGTCTCTGATTGGCCGTCGCCTCTGCTTCGTGTGTGGAGTTCAGATAAGGTGGTCTTTCCTGCGAGTGACCTCTGCTGGACAGAATATGAATATCAGTTTTACCTGAACACAAAAATATATTTAAATAAATCATATACTAACATTACATTAGATTTATTTTTATGCACTCCCAGCTGCATTTTCCTAATTAATAAATAAACATTGTGTATTTAAAAACTAAAGAATGTTAAAGTACTGTAGATTTCTTAATGGACCTTGGTGTTGACTGAACCCTGTATGAATTGGTGATTAGAATGTATTTTATGTGAAGAATTAGCAGTATTGGATATTGAGTAATGGAGTAGTTGTTTTTTATTTTATTGGTTTCACTAACATATAGGCTACTGTTTATTTTTCATGCTTGAAATGAAAAACACAAAATCATTCTTTCTCCTTTACATGATGGATCCAGAAGCTGAAAAAGACCACCAAAATGATGCTTAATTGTTTATCTTATTGTGACATACTTTTAAGGGAGGACAATTTTAAACGAACAAACAGATTGCTCAACAGAGCTTTGTCCGTACTGATTACTACGTTCTAAAGTCTTTACATTGCTGTTTAATGTGTATCTTTTATGATCATTCTGTCGCTGAATTGGGGATTACTGTGATTTCAAACAAATGCACGTCAACTGACGACACATTAACTCAGATTATAGATGATGTATGAAGAAAAATTAGTTTGTCATGTAAGATATAATGTGTTTAGGACAGTTGCCATTTGGCCCTCAGGTCAAAGAAAAACTGCAGAACAGGTAAGTACTTGATGTTCTTTTCTATTCCACTGATCACTAAAATAGCATAAAGGGGCAGGGCGTCCATTCTGCTGAAACCTGTTCTAAATGTCACTATTTAAAGGTTAATGCAGATTAAATTTCGCTTCACCAAGTCCTAACACATCTGTGGCAGAAACACCAGAGGGCTGCTCAACCACAGCAGGGAGTTTTTAACAGCAGCAGAGGGATTAGTTTAAGACATGCAGCTGTAGAATAAGGGAGAAAAACCTGTGTTTGTGTCTTCACTTCTGCAGAGAATGACTCTTTAAAAGGAGCAGTGCATGTTAGGAGCGTCGATGAGTCCAGGTGTGACATCCGCACTTAAGAACGTAAACACAAGTGAGTGATTAGATGTCACCGTGGCAGGTTCTTCGTGCAGGCCGAGCGAGCTGGGCAGCTCTGGGTTACCGTGTTCATCATGGACCTGGAGTTCTGGTGCATTACAGCACAACTCCTGCTACAGCTCGAGACAGCAGTAGAAGCTTCTGTTTGTCCAGGGAGAAAGTCGCCCTGCAGGATCTGAACAGGAGGCTGGCCTCGTACCTGCAGCAGGTAGGAAAAGCAAAAGAGGGAAACACAAAAAAAGACTCACATGATGGATTCAGCAGCAGCAGAAAACAAAATTAAACTAATATTCAAACGTGATTTCCATTGCTGTTTCGAAGCATACGAAATAAAAAATAGCAGATCTCTTGTGTATTCTTTTGTCCTGTGAACTGTAGCATGATCAAAAAAAATCCTCACTTCTGCTCGTCTTGATTGATTGAATATCAGTAAAAACTGATTTTTTTAAACTTCAGACACAAGGGAAGATTACTCATACCAATAGTTTAAGAATCATAAAACACAAAACTATCAGATTTCTTGATTGAGTTTTACAGAAGAACGTGTGTACTTCTTGTTTATAAGCAATTGCTGATTGTGAGAGGGGAAAAAGAAAGATTGGTTCAGATTGTTTTTTGGCGTTACTCATGTTACATTAATATATTTTTTTCTGTTGGGTTTAAGCCACCCAAATCTTTACAAGCACTCCAAGGCTTGTCCGAAGGGTTTCATATTTGACTTCACTTCACCTTAAGGGGCCCACAGTAAAACAGATTAGGGGCTAACGCTCCAAAATAAGACAGAAGACATTACTACATTTGGCCTACCAGGAAAAAATCACATTCAATTGAGATTTGCAAATGATTGATAATGGTTGTTGTACACAAAAGTAACAGATTTCTGAGTGGAGTTTGGCATTGACTTAGCAGAATGTTAAGTATAAGAAATTCATAATAAAGACAAACCAGCTGATTTAAAAAAAAAAACAACAACATCATTATATCTGTTTATTGATTTATTGTTTGTCTCCTCTGATTGGTGACTGCAGGTCCAATGTCTGGAGGCCGTCAATCAGAAGCTGGAGCGTCAGATCCAGGAGGAACTGGACAAAAAGGGTCCCGGAGAGCTGAGAGAGCTGGACACACACCTGAGGACAGTGTATCTGCTGCAGCACCAGGTGTGCTAAACCACACGGATATAAACAAACAAAGTGAAAGGAGATTTAAGCAGTTCAATTAAATAAGAAAAAAACTGAATAAACTTCAATAATAGAAAAAATAATAAAAATTCATAAAAAATGAAGACTTAAAAGAAAGGAAAAGACAAGGACAAATGAAGGCAAAAAAAAAGTGATATATAAAGGCTAAGAGCAGCTGTGCAGATAAACTGGCGAGTTCAGACCTGTCAGGAAGCTTTGCTCTGTTTAAAGGTCAGACTTGTTGAGACGTATCTTAATAAAATCTGAAGTGACATCTTGCTCATCTTGAGATTGAACTGGATTTTGAACAAAAGAAAGTTTTATTGACAAGCAATTACCTCTGAATAGAGGTGTGATGTGAACAATCAGGACAATAAACATGACAACTAACATTCATCAACAAGGTTTTTCAAGCTTGAATTCATCTTAACCAATTCTCACCACTGCAATCAAACTTTTAAAACAAATTAAACATGGTGAGTGTACTTCTGGGATTTTTAACCATTAGACATACAACGACGTCAAGCCACAAACAGATCTTGAGTCATGTCCCAAACCAAATCCCAAGTATTAGCTAATGAGTCTGAAGTCTAAACCATTAAGTCCCAAATCAAAAACAGAACATTTCAAAGTGATATCTGTGTGCGAAGTCAAGAAGTCAGGACCCTGATATCAACTAACAAGTCCCCAATCAAGACAAACAAGTTTTGAGTCAAGACTAGTTAGTCCTAAATCAGAACTAAAAAGTTTAAATTCACGTCCTAAGTCAGGGCCGACAACCAAAAAGTCATAACTCATTATGCACAATCACCCAATAAGATGTTGTTTTAACTTTTTCTCTCACCCTTAGATTAGTGAATGTCTCTCGGCTCAGGCTCAGGTGAAGCTGCAGCTGCTCAGTGCAGAGCTCACCTCCTTGGACCTCAGTGCAAGGTATTTACACAAAACATTTAACACATAAAAAGCAAATGTAGACATATCCCATCATGCTTTGCTGTGTACACAGGTATGAAAAGGAGCGAGAGCGTCGTGTTCGTCTGGAGGCGGAGCTTAGTGACCTGAGGCTGCTGGGGGATGAGCTTAATGTCCACAAACTGCCAGAGCTGCAGAGTCTTCTAAACAATCAATTACAACAACTGATGGAGCTGCAGATTCAACATCAACAGGTGAAACAATATAAACTTACCTGAATTGTTCAAAACAGAAGACCTCCTCTGACTTGATGTTTCCTGTATACATGTTCAGGACATGCAGGGTTGCCCAACCCAGGTGTCAGGGGTTGCAGTGAAGATGCAGACCACCGGGTCATCAGACCTGATCCCGCAGCTGGAAGACCTGAGAGAGTGTGTGACACTGCTGAACAAGAACCAGAACGAGTGCTGGTTCAACACTCAGGTATAAAAACATTTACTGCATGTTTTTATTTCGAAAGCAAGCCACACATAAGTGAAAATGAACTATTTTAATGTTCTTAAAATAGTTTTGTGAGCATTGTAGTGCATTTCATGACGTGTTGTTTTCAGGTGTCCATGTCGGCCTGTGACTCGATAGCAGGGTCAGAGGTAGACCAATCAGAACTAGAGGACCTGAGAAGAACAGCAACAAGTCTGGAAGAGGAACTAAGCCAACTTCAGGATCTGGTAGGAGTGATTATCCAATCGTAGGTTAGCAACTAGATGGGGTAGGGGCTGAAGTGAAATACTTGAAAAACAAAAAGCTGAGTGGACTTGAAAAAACTGAAGTTGATTTGAATTTAGAGCACGAACCTAGACTCATCCAGCTGTAATGGCCGAGTGGTTAAGTTGTTGGACTCGAAATTCAATGGGGTTTCTCCGCGCAGGTTTAAACCCTGCTCACAGCGCATGTCACTAAAAATAAAGTTATGATATGATAAGCCAGTCAGGAAAAACTTGACTGGCGTCTCAACATTGCTTCATAAAGTTGGTCCTGACCTAGGGTTTATCAGTCATCAGACTGAGTTGCTTGTAAGGCCGAACAGTAGGTAAGCAGGTGTTTTAGTATCAACAATATCTCAATATCTTAATTTCTGCAACATCTCCTTTCAATCACCTGTCTAAAATAGATCATTTGAATTTGGCGTACTGTTTCAGCCTACACCAGCTGTGATGGCCGAGTGGTTAAGGCGTTGGACTTGAAATCCAATGGGGTTTCCCCGCGCAGGTTCAAATCCTGCTCACAGCGCATGGACACTTTAATTAAATTATAATGACCCAGTCAGAAAATTTGAGAATCAGGAAAATACTTCAAATTGCTTCAAGATACCATTTACACAATCTGGTCTTGACCCAGGGTTTATCAGTGATCAGACAGAGTTTCTTGTGTGACGGAACAGGAAGCAAACAGGTGTGTTAGTATGAAACAGGTATCACCAGATTAATTTCTGCAACATCTCCTTTCAATCACCTGTGTCTGAAAAGTCAATTTGATTTTAGCTCACAAATCTGAACTCCCCCAGCTGTGATGGCAGAGTGTTTATACTCTGGACTTGAAATCCAATAGGGCCTCCCCCTAGAAACTTGAACATTGGTTTGTTGGAATGACATATCATGAGCTTGGAACAGCTATCCTCAGCCTCAATTCTTAATATAATAGAGTTGCCAGGGACCTTCAAACCTGAGCCTCAATTAAGGGTTTTCTGGATTTAACAAAGTAGTTTCTTTGGACGCAACATAGCCCAGAGCTGTGATAGCCGAGTGGTTAAGGCGTTGGACTTATAATTATATAGTATATAGTTATAATGACCCAGTCAAAAAATTTGAGAATCAGGAAAGTACTTGAGATTGCTTCAGGATACCAGTTACCTTGTTTGGTCCTGACCTAGGGTTTATCAGTAATCAGACTGAGTTGCTTGTGTGACAGAACAGGAAGAGAGTAGGGTAGTAGAGTAGTAGAAGTAGGGGGTTAGTAGCAATGAAATCTAACAGTATCACCACATTCACCTTTACACTCTTTGCCCTGCACCTGTGTCTGATAAAGTTAATCTAAATTTAGAGAACAAATCTAGACTCCAGTAGCTGTGATGGCCGAGTGGTTAAGGCGTTGGACTCGAAATCCAATGGGGTTTCCCGCGCAGGTTCAAACCCTGCTCACAGCGCATGGACACTTACATTTAATTTATAACCCAGTCAGTTAAGTACTTCAGAATACCAGTTGGTCCAGTTGGTAGTGTTTATCAGTCATCAGACTCAGTCACGTATATGGTAGAACAGGAAGCAAGCAGGTGTGTTAGTATCAACAAAACCAAACAGTACAACAAAGTTTCTGCATTGTTCGCCACAATTTCAAACGTCCAATATCGCCCTATTACTCCTTATATCTGATACTCTTCTTTGGAACTTGCTCATCATAGCGAGTAAAACCTTGTTGTTCTGCCCTCCATTATATTTTAACAATGTAAGCTTGACAGTCAGTGGAAGAAAACTGAAAAGAGCTAATCAGTTTTAGTGAACACCTAGCTACTTACTGTTGTAGTTGTTTATTGCATGGTATACCCCTTCCAACCTGCTAAGGAAGGATCACCTTCCACACCCCATAACAGTGAGTATTATAGATGTCCTGTCTGTCTGTCTATCTGTAGAATGCAGTGTTGGAGGCTTCTGGTCTGGAGCAGACAGAGTCCTTCGTTCTACAGCTGGAGGTCCTGCAGCAGAGAGCAGACTATTTGGGCAGAGAATTTGACTCAGTTTTGCAGGGAACAGCTCAGCAGGCTGCAGACTATGAGGCCCTGCAATATGTCAAGACAAAAATGCAGACTGAGATAAACGACTACAAGAGGCTGCTGGACGGATTGAGTCAAAAAAGGTATGAAGTTTATTATTAACTTCAAATCAGTCCTTATCACTTTACAATCCTAATAAAAAAAAATTTCAGTTCCAGACATGTTTTAGTTTTCAACAAGAAGGTTTTATCTAGCCTGAAACAATGCTTTAAAACACCCAAAACAATGAAAATTGTAAATGTCCCATACTCCAAATATCATAAAATAATCAACAATCACATTCAAAAAAATAAAATGTCAACATTAAAATGATCACACAATGATAAAAACAAACCCAATTTGAATTGTAAGTCTTTCCATTATGTCATGAAAAATATTTGTTGTTTAAAGAATCCCCAGAAATACAAATTTGTCTCTGGTTTTCTCTATTTAGCACCAATATGCATTGGCCTTTTTGGAAAATTCCCAGGAAATATTTGATAAATTAAAGAGGTTTGTTTTAACACCACTGTGCCTTTAACAAAAACATTCAGATCTGTTTTTACCATTCTCCATGTTTGTATTTGTCCTTATCTTCACAGGTTCTCAAGTCTTCACTTAAACTCTGTGACCAATTTCTCATCTTACTGTGCCACAACCAGCCCCTCTGCTTTAATGAAAAACTTTACAGTGCACAAAACTGTCAGTAGTCAGGTAGGAAATCAAAGAATGAATCAGATTCAGACTGTCTCCAGAGACAACAGCTGCACTGTTAAAAAAACACCCGTACTTGGTTCACTCACAGAAATAGTGACCACAAGCCAGACAATCACGGACAACAGCAAACATCCAAACAGTTTAACAGTAAAATCTATTAACACATCAAATCAGAAAGAGTCATTCCAGAAGTCTGAAAACAAGAAGACTGAAGCTCTTTCTGAGGGGACTGAAAGGGAATCCATGACCACTGGTGCAAAAATTAACAAACAAAGCATCCCTGTGGAAGATAAAATTAACTATGAACATCATGGCCCACTGAACTCAGGGTTTGTTGATTGTCAGATTAGCCAAAATGTCCAAGACAGAGCTGTTTTTAAAGCCTCTAAATTAGAGTTACATACGTCCAACAACATGTTGCTTTCTGGCAAACAATCTGCTACAAGTCCTACTGTTCTTCCAAAACTAGAAACTCTGATTTCCAACCAAGCAACAACAGAGGCCTTTAAACACACAACCCCTCCAACTGAGATTAGCAAAGCCTGTGACACTGATCCCAGTGAACAGACTGCTGCAGAGATTAAGACGGAGACAGAAACTGTAGGTCCCTCACCAATAAATTGCATTGAGGGCGCCATTCAGGCTGAGGAAAAACAAGAACTTATCACTTCTGAACAAAACACCACTGATGCTGGTTTACAGTCTGACAGGTTAGGTTCAAACATTCATGATGTGATCATCAAAACCATTCCTTGTGCAGAACCAGATTATGCATTCAGTAGCGAAGAAAATAATGTCATGCAGGAGTCAGATTCAGGATCTGGCATTGCATTACATTGCCCAGACACCAATGTTGACTTCCAGAGAAGAACTGAAAGTGAAGCTATTTTGAACAAAGTAGAAGTAGAAGGGAACAAGAGGGAGGTAGTCAAAAGTTCTAATGATATCAACAAGGTGGAGATTAACCCTGCTGAAATAGATGATGACATCAATAATCCACCATGTCAAGAAGAACTGATCAGTACTACAAAGTCCAAAGAGTCTACAAGTCGAACAGATTCTGGTGTGGCTTTGAGTTCATCCAGCACTGATGGGTTTCTGAGTCCAGATGAAGGTCGTGTCTTTATGAGCCATTCAAATCCACTCTCAGCTTTGAGTCAAGAAATGTGTCTTAGCCCAGTTGAGACAGATGTGATAATGAGCATGACTGATCAAGTATTTTGCCCAGTTGATCTAGATAGTAGAAGTCCTGATTCACTTCTGAGTCCAGAGGACCCAGACATGTTTCTTAGCCCAAATGATCCCAACACATGTTTGAGTCCAGTTGAGTCAAATTTGTGTCTAAGCCCGAATTTTGAAGATGAGGACGAGGACGCATGCCTAAGTCCATCAGAGGCAAATACGAGGGTGAGACCAGTCGAGAAATATGTTCTTACAACAAAAGAGGAAGGCCGATCCCTGTCGTTTAGTGGAGATCAAGCTTTGCCAGGAGAGGGCAGAAACAGAAAAGTGAGCGATGGAGACAGTCTGTGTTTTGGATCATTTGAAGATAACACAGAGAGTAGCTTTAGTGTGAATAGTTCAAAAGTCAACTGCAAACCCACCAGTCAAGGGATTGGAAGCCAGTCAAAAGACTTGGAGTTCAATGGTCCCAGTGGAAGTAGTGTCATAGCAGACAAAGAGGAACAGCTAGGTTTTGGAGGCCTTTATCGAAGAAGTACAGGAAATGCACCTAGTCCCCGAGATATGGACAAAAGTACAGGAGACACTAAAGACATGAAGAATATCCAGAATCCTGGTGGCAGCCTAGGAGGCACAAATGGCACAGACCAACAGAAAGAGGATTCCTGTCTGAAGAGTGGAATAAGGGAGCAGAATAATTCTAATAATAAATCAGATGACTTTTGTATTGTACCTGCCAATGAAAGGACTACCTTTATTGGTGTGACTAATAATTTAAATGACGTGGTTCCTAACAGCGGTGTGGCAAGTGATTCAGCTAGTCTCTGTGAGATAGTTGCTAATTCATCAGGTAGAGTCAGTAATAATGAAGATGCTGCTGCAGAGATACAGGGAAGATTTAGGAAAGGCAGTGGAGATTGGAAGGTTTATGGTGTCAGTACAGAAAATACAAGTACAAGCTTATCCAGCACAGGGAGTGAAGAAGGTCCATCAGCGGCCACGCTTCCAGCAACAAGTCGGCCAGAAACAGGGAGGTTTAGTAGAAGAGGAAGTGGGGATTGGATGGTTTATGGCAGTCTTGGGCGTAAGAGCAGCTTATCTAGCACAAGAAAAGAAGAAGCCATGCTCTTTTCAACAAGCCAACCAGAAACAACATTTGGTAGCATGGTTAGCACCACTGGAGAGTTGATGGTCGACAGCAGCAGTCTTAAACATACCATCCGCCAGGCTGGCAGTGATGATTTATTCAACACAAAGAGAAGAGAAAGTCTGCCAACAGCCCCGCACCTAGCAACAAGCCCAACAGAAACAGGAAGGTTTGGCAGCAGAGGAAGTGGAGAGTGGAAATTCTATGGTGGAAGTACTGGTCGTATTAGCAGTTGGGCTGGTAGCAGTAGCTTACCAAATGCTGACGACAAAAAAAGGTCATTGGCTGATATACAACTAGCAACAAGCCCACCTGCAATACCTAGAACAGGAAGATTTGATGGTGGGGGGAGTGGGGAGTGGAAGTTTTATGGTAGGAGTACTGGACGTTCGAGTAGTGCCAGCAGTGCAGATGGAGCCAATGTCAGTCATATCATCAGCCCACCAACTAGTGGACAAAGACTCAGTAGTGGTGGGAGTGGAGGCAGACTCAGCACTGGAGGTGTTGTAAGGCGCAGTAGCAGTGTAGGTAGTGGGGGCAGGCTCAGCAGCTCATCTGGTAGCCACAGGACTAGTAGATCTGGGAGATATGGTAGCACTGGCAGCGGTGAACGGATGCCTGTCTACGGCTCATCTAGCGGACGTAGGAGCAGTTCAGTGAATGCAGGCTTGTCAGGTGGGAAGACCAGCAGCCAAAGAGCCCCAAGTCCTGGGGGAAGAATGAGTGGCAGTATTGGTAGTGGTGGTTGGCTGAACAGTTCAACAGCAGATGGGAATCACATGAGTAGCCCTGTGAGCAGGCCTAGACTCAGCAGTGCAGGTAGCAGTGACAGAGTTAGCCGCCAACCAGGGGGTAGGATCAGTAGCTCCTCTGGGTCAGGAAGAGCCAGTAGCACAGGGGGGAGGGCCATCAGCAGCAGCAACTGGCCAATCAGAAGCACTGGCAGCAGAGCAGGAAGCAACAAGGAAAGAATCAGTGTTTGCAAGATGGCGGCTCTGTCAATGTCAGCAGCTGGGAGGGAGAGAAGTCAGGACAGAAGAAGCCAAGCTCAGAAAACCCAACATCAACAACAGGCTACAGGTGAGAGCACCCACTTTCTATTCACAACAGCAACACAAACAAGAGAACATTGTTTACAAAAAACACTCTTATTCTTACGTTGCAGGTACGTCTCCTCTTCTCCAGCGATGGCTGTCAACTGGTGTTGGGGTCACCAGTGCTGACCCTGAAGGCATTAATGATGTCATGCATCTCTGATAGGCTATCTAGGGAGGGACAACCCACTTAGAAGCTTAACATACCTACAAGTGCAAAACTACTAAAACACTGTAAACTTGTTGTTCTTGAATGAAGAGATTAAAAGCAAGTGCTAGAGAACTTGTTTAAATTGTTTTCTTAAGTAAAAGTTTCTTAAAACAAAAAAACAAAGACACTCCCTTACAAGATACTTTTAGCAAAAATTAAAAGCATTAAGGGAGTGGTGCCCGTAGCCTAGTGGTTAAAATGTGTGTCCCATTTAAAAAGGCTGAAGTCCTCAAAGCAGGCAGCCTCCTTTCCTCCATGTAACTCTTCACTCTCTTTCTCCCCGATATACGACTCTATCCACTGTCCTGTCTCTAGAATAAAGGCATGGAAAGCCCAATAATAAATATTTGGCGGGGGGGTATAGGGGAACTATGTTCTCATCACAGACATAGTATACTAAAAACAAAAAATGTAAATACCGAAGTGGAGTACAGGCACCTAAAAATGGAACTTTAAAAATGGAAATGGAACCTCTTGAAATCTTTCCACCGAAGAAAAATACATTACAATACATGTTTGATTATTAAAAATGTATTTCAAACTTACTTCTTACTTAAAGTATCACAATCATTGATAAAGGAACTTACATAAATCACGTTTTTGTTGCTTTTTTTGTTTTTACTCACTGTCAATGTACCTTTTTCCTACGTATGATTCAAATTGTAGATTTTGGGTTGTTTCTTCTTTTGTTTCAGTGGTTTAACATGGTTTTAAACATAATATTTTACAGAAAAGTAAAATATTAATTAATTAATTAATTAATTAATTAAAAAGTTAAGAGAAAAGAGTAACATTTATCCAAAAGGAATGGGGATATATTCCAAAAGGTACACAATGCTGGAAGAGTTGTCTGGCTTCATGTCATTGACAAATGTTGTATACTTCTAACCTCACTACATGTTCATGTTTAAAAGTTCCTTAATATTAAACAGCAACAGAACTTTGATTGAAGTAGTTTACATTTGAAGACAAAAAGAAACAGATCCAGAAACCTTTATCTTTTTAAAGAGGATTTGTGGGGATGAGTTGATACCAGCAGGTGGCAGCAGAATCCAAAGTTGTGACAATTGAAGAAGAGCTGCAGACTTCAGTCAGCAGACTAGAGAACATGATGACATTAATGTGACTCTGAACAAAATATATGAAGCAGAGCTTTATTAAACACTTCTGAGGTCGATTAAAGAAAATTATGACAGAAAATTATTAGTGTGTCTTCAGCAGCAGAATGATCCCTGTTGTTGTTTTTTAATCACTTTATTGCAATGGTCATACACAATGAAAATTCCAGATCATTTCCATCTTTACAATGCATTGCCAAAGAGGACACACAAAACAGAAGAGCTAATTAAAGCTAAATTAGAGAGTCCAGGAAGAGAGAAAATCAAAAATAGTAATAATTGTGGGTGGGGTTGGCCTATTTACAGACCTTCAGACTTTATGTTATTTATTTTCTGTGAATTCCCTCTTATCATAAATGTACGTTTTTAGTTGTCTAAGGTTTGTTCTATTGTCACAATTTGAATTTTGGTTGATGTTATTGTTTCCATGTCCTTGTCACCTGCTTCATGGCCATCCATCGCAGAATGTTAAAAAGATATATCTATGTTGATAGCCAAAACGTGTTCAACATGTTCATTTAAAATAAAGAAATGATTATAACGCTTCCTCAGCCTCTTTCAAAAATGATGATACAATATGTGTATAATTTGCCTCTTGCTCCCCACACCTCCTCCAAAAATGTGGTCCTGCAAGGGTGAATATTATCTGTGTTGGCAATGTGAAATAAAATATCTCATACTCACTTTCCGCTATTTGCAATATTTAAAATTTCTACTTAAGCTGTTATTCCAGTCTTCTGCTGTGATATGGATTCTCCATTATTTTCCCATCTTTTTTCTATCTTATGATTAACAATAGTATGCTACTGCAATATTGATATTGATATACAATTGTAATTCAAGTACAGCTGATTAATGACTATGAAAGCTTAAAAAATACATATTTTACTTATACTGATGTTCTATAGGGGGCAGTTAACATCAAATAGTCATGATTTTTTCAAAAGTATGGAGAACCTGATAGGTTGGTTTATCCTGCAGTGAGTTTCTTGTTGGTCCTTTAGTGTAATTCTCACTCTGACCCGTGGGGGCAGCAGAGTGTCAGAACTCTGATGAGACATTTACCTGCAGAGACAGCAGACAGGTGATATGAAGACACAAAGACAGACAGATTCACAGAGTGTATAGTTAAAAAGCCAATAAACTTCATAATAAGAATTTTTTAAAAGCCTCATGATAAAAAAAAAGATGCATTGATGTCCCCGCAAACCACATAAAGGAATATAACAACATGGAAACAAATGTAGGTCAAAGGGTGGAACTTTATTTCAGTATTCAAAGTGTCTTTTGTTATATCATTTAAACTGTCCACAATAGATGTGTATTTTGTAAAGGTTTCAGAGAGTCCACACATCTTTGTTAAAATGTCCTCAAAAATCTGACCCTTGACCAAACTGTGGAAAGCTTGAGGGTTGACAGGATTCCTTTAACTGGAAACAAACTCAGTTGTATTGTGTCTTCTGAACATTCAATCCATTCATTATTTTAATGTGTCGCTTAGAGAAACATTTTTGCCTGACATTCAAATGGTTGATCATATTGAGTAATACTACTGAGCATGTGCAGTGGGTTACGCGCTACCAGGAAGCAACACTTTAAGAAAAAAAAAAAAAATTAAAGTAAGAGAGCATCATGAAGAGATCATTTTCAAGCTATTTTTTTAGATTTCAATCCATCTCGTATGCTTTTTGTATGCAATTCAATCAATTCAATTTTTTTTTAAATCAGTTGGTTAAAGTGATAAAGTGAAAATGAGGTTAATATAAATAACATTAAACACACGTAATATCATGATATTTGCAACATCCAACATTCTTTTAGCCTTAGAGAGACTCTTGACTGGTTGAGTTTTATCACCAGTCTCCTTAAAGTTTTAGCTCTTCGTTTCTACTGACACACTTTACTGCAGAAATCTTAATAAAAACGTGAAATCTGCACACTCCTCCTTCTCTACAGGATCGTCCACTCACTGACCTACCTCCTCTCCAGCAACCACTCCTTCCTCAGAAATGTAAAGGTCAAGATATTTCACGCAGCCTGCAGCAGAAAGGAGGTTTGTGTCTGGAATTTTATGTAGCCTACTTTAACTACTCATACGTTGAATAAAGTATGTGGTCAGCAGAACATTACCTATTTGAGATTTGATAAATGGCCTCAGGCGATGTCACTGCAGTCAGCGCTGGTCAGGGTTGATGACTACAAGTTTAAAATGAAATATCTCTCCAGACCATTTTCGTGAACTGTTTCTACTGCAGACGACACTAACTGTGGTTGGCACTAAATACCACAAACTCCCACACAACTGTCAGAAGATAAGTTGCCTTGTGGGTAGGGCTGTCAAATATTACCTTTTTTTAATCGCCATTTATCGCTTAATTTAAAAAATCACGAGTATGTTTGATGTTACAAAATTTTGCATTCAAAATTTGGCTTTTATTTGGCATGTTTCTAGTGTCATAAACTGAGAGTACTTGACTTGCTTTTTTATTCAACCCTGCTTTTGTTTTGAAATACAGTAAGAACCACATAGACCATAAAGCAGGGGATGATTTGGGGGGGGGGAGGGGGGGGGGGGCTACCTGTGATTGACAAGACACACCCACCGCTATTTGGAAAATGTCTTGTTCAGCGTTTTTTTTTGTACTGTAAGACACTCTTCCACAGGAGTTGAGAACATTTTGTTCAAAGCCTGTTTTCCCGCACAGCCCCCTTTTGATGCCTCAGGGTCTCAAAACCTGAAAGAGAACTTCTACAGTCCTGCAGACTCCACCATTACATGAAAAGGGCCCGTGCTAATTCCTTATTCACATTATCAAGCTTATTGAGCAGTTGGCGTTGATTCTTTGGAGAATGTTTTTGGTCAAAAGTCATTAAGTTGCTATAAAAATCATTTTTATTATTAACAAGCAACATTTAGGCGACAATGAAACTTAACAAAAGCGGAAAGCATATTTAACTATTTTTTAGTTAATGTATAATAATAGTATAATGTGAGAATAAATTAAGTTAAATATTAGGACACATTATTAATGGCAAACACATAAATGAAAAAAATACAACTTTATTTCTCCTCACATAATGTTTGGCACTTTAACATTTGGCATTTTAAATTGAATATTTTCCCTTTGCAGTTCCTGCAAACATGATTAATTAATTCAGTCACGGTGTGTGGATTAATGCAAATATTAGCATTTTGCTGAAATTCCAAATTCAAGCACCCAGATCGACTTATGTGGTCATAAAAGTCTTATGGAATTGGGCACAAAGCTGGAAATGGCACGGATAAAAGAATAGTGTGTGTGTGCCTGTGTGGGGTATGTTTATAGTGGCTGCAGGATGAAGGTGACACTCGGGTGTGGCCTAACTGACAGGTACTAAGTGATGAGATGTTTTCTGAAGTGAATGCTTTAAACCCTTGAGGTATTTTCTGGGTTATAAAACATTCAAACAAAGGGCTTCTTTCTGTTACAAAGAATATTTAAAGTGTGGTACAAGACATGACACTTTATTCCAACTAAACTTATATAATATCAAACTATTCATGTAGCTTAAGTAGTCACTATATTTAAAGGATATAAAAACTGAAACACTGAAGTTTTAGTATTTTGTTTCAGTCTGCAATTATATTACATATCAATCCAGCATATTGAAGCATTAAATAAAAGATTCATTCCCTTTTTGACAAAACAATTACATACAGATAATACTGTTGCATCTCCATTTAAGTTGCACAAGGACAAAACAAAAGAAACGTCAGAGTTACAAAAATGTTATACAAAAGATGGTGATAGCTTGATTTAAAGTCACATTGATTTAAACTTAAGAATAACCTACATTATAACCCACGATGACATGACATGATACACAGTGTGTGCAGGTTACTGGTTCCTCTATGTGCTCTTATACAACTACAGACTCTGCAGAGGGTGTGTGTGTGTGTGTGTGTGTGTGTGTGTGTGTGTGTGTGTGTGTGTGTGTGTGTGTGTGTGTGTGTGTGTGTGTGTGTGTGTGTGTGTGTGTGTGTGTGTGTGTGTGTGTGTGGTTTTCATGCATGTTTGAACAGGATGTGTTTGTTTCCCCAGAGGCCTGTTGGAACACTTTGAATATTTGAAGTATGAAGAAGAAAAAAACAACATAAGAAAGTATTTTCCCTGTGTCACACACACACACACACACACACACACACACACACACACACACACACACACACACACACAAATCTTAGAATGGAATAATTAACCTTTCCCTAATCTCTGCAGTGATCTGTTAATTCCCATCTCTGTTCATTTTAATCTTTTTTTTCTCATTGGCACTCAGCCAATCAGCCCGCAGGGCGGTTGCCGAGATGGCGACACGCCTGTCACTGTCTGTGTCTCTGTCTCTGACAGGTCTGATTCAACCACACCTGGATGTGGATCAAACACAAACATAACCTCTTTAAAATTGACTATAATCCCAACTGGACTAAAGTGTTTTTATGATCAGACAGATGACATGAGAAAACAGATCCAGTTAAACCTGCATAAGCTCAACTTTGGCAAACATGGAGCCGGTAATTATTATCAAGGCCCTGCTGGGTACCTCCTTAAGAAAACATGTTTTATTTCGGAATTATTCAGAATGATTATAACAGGGTATAGCAATACGTTTGTCTAAAAATTATAAAAAGTTAAATGACGTTTAGTAGAAAGATCCATCAATCTTTATTTGTAGAGAGCCAACACATTTTATCTCAAGACACTTTACAAAAGAGCAGGTGAAGTACCTTACTCTTTGTTATATTATCTACAAAGACCCAACATGAATCCATCATGAACACTAAGCAACATTTAGCAGTGTTGCAGCAGCAATGAAAAACTTCCTTTTAGAGGCAGAAACCTCGATCAGAATCAGACTCATGATGAACAGCCGGGCTCTGCTGAAACTGTGCCGGGCTTGGAAAGTGGGAAAGAAGCAGGATGCAGGAAGAAGGAGAAGGAAAGATGCCCTTTGTTAATTGCGTTTTCTCTGAAGAAGCTTTTACCTCAAAGAAAATAAACTGCTGCAAAAATAGGCACGTTCATCATTTTCTGAAAAACATGCATTGTAACATGAGGGTGTGGCTCAGTTGGTAGAGTCGGTCATCTCTTAACCGGACGGTTACCACATGTCTGATGTGTCCTTGGTCAAGATACTTAACCCCAAGTTGCTCCAACTGCTTCATTGCTGGTGTAAGAATGTATATGAATGAGATGAGTTACTTCTGATGGTCTCTTTACATAGAAACCTTTGCCATCAGTGTGTGAATGTGTAGGTGTGACATGCGGTGTAAAAGCGCTTTGAGTAGTCAGAAGACTAGAAAAGTGCTCTACAAGCTCAAATTCTTTTTACCATAACATTTGGTCACACATTGTTTTACTCCCAAATCATTGAATGGAGTTTGGTTTGAAGATGCGAATATCTGAACTCAGGAGGATTTGTGTGTTTCTGTGATGAATCATGGCTTTTACTCAAATTAGGACAATCTACCACTTTCACCAAATGACTGTTCATTCACGTGTTTCAAAACAGAGTCACATGCAGATTGAACATTACGAGATGGCGACTGCTTTTTAATTGAAGCTTTTGTAGTACGTAGAAAAGTAGTTCTCTCAACAGGAAACCTGCTGATACAAAGAAGATTTCTAGCAGAAGCAACAACATTGGCAGTTTTCCCTCATTGTTAAAAAACTGAATGGAGTTTGGTGTTCATATGAGCGTCTCTCAAGATTTTTGGTGACTGAAGTCGATCTTTGCAGAATGTCTTGACGCACCAGCAGAAAACGTTGATCACGCTCAAAGAAAAAACAGAGGTGGCAGGTGATGTGTGTGTGTTTTTATTAACACTCGGAGTTAAACGCACAGAGAAGCAGCGAGTAGAAGAACTGGAACTTGTTGGAATGAAAAACAGTTGAACAGTTTGTGCAATGGCACGATGGATTCATTAGAGCAGAAACCTGGCAGCAGATGAATAGCGACTGATCTGCTGTCAGTCTTTAGTGTGCAAGGGTGTGTGTGAGTGTTTGATGGCATCCAACATAAGAAGACATTAAATCTTTAATTGTGACTCTCTTCTCCTCTGCTAGCATCTCAAGGTCAGAGCAGTAAACTGATTACTTTTATGTTAAGCATTAAAACAAAGTAGGAACAGCATCAGGGTTATAAAACACAACTCTTACTCACTGAGTAACTGATTGTTGTGTAACTGATCGAACTCCGGAATAACTTGTAATTAGATGATGACTCCATTTAACGGTTTCACACATGGGAACAAACTTTACAGGTGTGTGCAGACCAAAGGGTTAAATAAAAGTACAATGGAATATTTTGAGCAAGACATTTGTTTGACAGTTTAGATCAGATTTTCTGTCCCAACAGTGACGGATATTCTCCTTTGACACTCACGCTGATAAAAAAAAAGTGTCGGCTTTATCACAGGCTACTGATTTCAAACTCAACAGTGTGACCTGTACTGCTCTGCTGGCTGGCCCTTGTTGGCCAAACAAAGAAAGCAGTATTGTATTTATTTAAAGCACTCCTTGTTAAACTCCCCCCTTACATGACTAACCTGCTTTACTAACATCTCAAGCCATACAATCAGAACTCAGACCTGGATCCCCTTGAAAATACCAAGGTTTAGGATTGAATGCGCTTAGCAATGCTGGACCCATTATGTGGAATCATTTTTAAATGGCGGCTAAGTTGCCTTCTCTCATATCATTTAGGGTTTTTTTTTTAAAGATTTAATGTCTGAACTACCTCAGGAAAGTCATTGAAACTGTTTTATTTTTTTATTTTTTATTTTTATTTTTTTACTTTTTATTATAGTTACAAGAGAAACAGAAAACACATGAACAAAACAAGGCAACCAGAGAAAAACAGACAATCATCCGGATTGGAGAAAGAGAATAGAAACAAATGAACAAAAAGAAATGCATGAAAAATGAGAGTGGCTGTGATGACAATTTTTGATGATGAATATGATATGAATATAAGGGGGGAGAGGAAATAAATCATCAAATAGGTCATAATAAAATGGTGGCTACAGACAATAATAATAATAATAGTAATAAGAAAAGATTAAATTTGATGGTAAGAGGAAAATAAATTCATAAATAAATTGTGATAGTTATACAGAAAGGAAACAAAAGAAAAAAAATGTTGTGTGTCTTTGTGTATGTGTCTTTATGTGTGTATGTGTATTTATGTGTGTGTATTTGTGTAAGTGTGTGTGTGTCTTTATGTGTGTGTGTGTATGTATTTGTATGAGTCTATATTTGTGGTAGGGAATATCAGGGGTTTGGACTATGTTGTTCGGGAAGTAGTGAGGTGAGGATTGGCTCCCAAGTTGTCAGAAATTGATGTGTTTCATTGTGGATGGATGCTGTAAGTTCTTCCATGGTGATATGTTCGACAAAGAGGTCTATCCATATTGAGGTGTTTAGTTTTTTTCTGCTTTTCCAGTTGAGGAGGATTGCTTTCTTGGCGACAGTGAGCCCAATGAGTATTGTGTTTTTTTGGTTGTTGGGAAGTGTGATTGAAAGAGTGAAACTGTTTTAAAATGTCATTTTAGCTAGTAAGCATGGTTTTGTGTTCACTACCCCCTTGCTCCTCGTGAGCTCCACCCTCTTCCCTAAACATGTTCACCTCTGGTCAAAAGTTAAGACGGCGAAAATTGGAAACTGGAAACTGGAAACTTGAAAGCAGGTGTACACAAACCAATGTGATATCTCTGTGGCTACAAGCAGAGTGCAACATGAGTATAAAGTTATGTGAATACTGAACTTTCTGAATCTGCTCATAGAAGTTATTGCAGAATATTGCATCAAACAGGTGTGTTTGTTTTCTAAACCTGGACTCAGGTGTCTCAGCCCTGCACCCTGTTCATCCGCTTACACACAACTCTAGGATAAAACACATCAATGTAGAGCTTAACGATTCCACTAAACATGAACATCAAATTACGATGTTGATATCAAATCATTGAGAAAATAATTTTGTTAAATATAAATTCTGTCTGCACCTTCAGCTCTGTCAGGCACAAGATGTCATTTTGAATATGCCAACAGTGTAAAAGTATCAGCAAGAGCAACAGTATTAGTCTTTTCCACTTGAAATCTTAATTTGCCCTGTAATGTCAACAGTACTTTTAAGAGCAAGCAGTAACTGCTGAAAATCAGAGTGTAGTCACTCTCGCTGCAGCTCAACTTCAGGGCTCAGAACAGCCTCAGGTGAGAACCACCTTGACATTTCCTTTTATGGTCAAAATATTGAGCTGGAGATGAAAAACAGAGGAGTGGGCATGCTGCAACAAATCCCGGTTTATCTGAGCATCATGAAAGAGTGAAAGTTCTCTGCAGGACACAAACGTACAGAGTCGCACAAAGAGCAACAAAATCTGAAGTAGGAAAAGCTTTGATCACTTTTTACAGATGAGCAGAATGTTGTCATTATCATTTGAAAAACTAATAAGGTAAAGTAAGGTTTAGTTTGTCTAAAGTTGTGTTTCTGCAGAATGGCATGCAGAGTTTTGGTTTCCGTGCAGAGTGGTGTGATGCGTATAGAGCTGTGACGTCTGAGTGACTGATTGATGGTCTGTTAATGGGAGAAAGTGAGACAGCAGAGCAGGATTTATGACAGGGACAGAAAGCCAAGATGTTGTTTGAGGGAAGATCCAGAAGAATTCATGTGCTGCCACACCCTGTTTTGGACGCGGAGAGGAGGGAGGGCATGTTATTATCTCAGTCAGGTGATGTTTGATTTAGTGCATGTTTTATGACACGGTCTGGGGACGTAGAACAAGGAACTATCAAAACGACAAGATTTACTGTGAGATTATCCTCAAATAAAGTCACTGTGTTGAGGAAGTCACAGGTGAAGGAAGTATTCTGAGCTCTTAAAGCTGTTTCTTTGAGTGTCTAATACTGCTGGTAATGGGTTTACACAAACGTTTGTTTAAAGTCTGATTGTGAACACATACTGTAAGGGTTTCTTGTGGGTCTGTTTGATACTAAAAGTGCAGTGACAAAGCATCACTTGCTTAGTCATCTACATCTTGGGAATGTGAACAGTCTGTAAACTTATTTGCAGTAGTATTACACACTTCATCTCTGATAAATGTAAATAAAGATACTTTAGAAAACATTAAGGTGGAGGTCAGGTTTATTTTCCACCTATTGATGGTCAGCATACAGACATATTGAACTCTTTTAATAATCACTGCATATCCTCTGGCTTTTTATCGAAGTTGGAAAAATTCCCTGTGGTGTCTCAAATGATTGACAATACAAGTTGCAGCGAGCTTTTACCCTCAGTCCTTTTACGATATCAGATGTTTATATTGCTCTTAAAAATCTCACCCTCATAAACCAGCTGGTCCAGACAACTGGGGACCTTTTTTTTAAAAACATGCCTGACATTTTACAGCTTCTCCGCCATGACACATTTTCTATCTTACCTTGAGTGCAAATAAAATCCCCATAGTCAATGAACAAGTAACGGGAAACCACTGCCATACTTTTGAGTGGTTTGTTAACTTTACTGGTATAACTCAAGCTGTTCAGTTAGAGGTTGACTTACTACAATTACACAAGGGGGACACATCAAGGTTTTGTTCTGGGCCCACTATGATTTACTATCTATATTAATTGCCTTGGACAGAATATTCTTTTTTTTATTTGTATGCAGATGACACTGTTATTTACCGCTGTGCACCTACACTTGCACAAGCTTTTGCAGATCTTCAGCATATATTTGACTCAGTACGAGAACAGCTCTGTCAGCTGTGCTTTGTTCTTAATGCAGACGGAACCAAACCCATGTTCTTTACATCTTCAAGGAGAGCATTTTCAAAGTATATTGTTGCAGAAGACAGTAGATAAATTTATCTTTTGAATACTCAGAGGTTTTACTTAATGGCAGCTTGTCTTTCAGTATGTTGCTAAATGGTTTTCTGGGATTTTACGACAGAAATAAGTCCTGTGAAGAGTCCACCTTTTAACCTTTTTCTTGATTATGGTGATGAATAAGAAAGTCTTCATATGCTGGACAGTGTGCATGCACTGAGATTTATCACAAACTGTGGATTCTTTACTCCTCATTGTACTTTATATCCGGAAGTCAATTGGACTGGCTTAAGTACATGCCAGCTTGCACATTGGTATATCTTCATTTATAAAGACATTCTTGGCAAGATTCGGAACTACCTTCTCTCTCTTTTAATCATGAAGGACGAAATTAACAACCCCCCATTCATTGTGCATCGTTCAATTTGTCATTTCCCAAAGTTAGACCTGAGAAGGAAAGTTAGCGTTAAGTTTTTTCATGTGAACATGCAGTTACTCAGGCTGGTTTGAATGCATGAAACTTGTCTGAACATTATCTTTATTATTATAACAACATCCTGACAGTGTTTGACTTTCTCATTCAGAGAAACCATCACCTGCAGGCACACACCTGGTGCTACTTGACAAAGGCTGGTCCGGACCCTCCGATAGTCTGTTCAAGAATCTCTGAATCCGTGGCCTCAGAAGTTCTTGGATATTTTATTTAAGTAAAGCTGTGAAAGCAAAGTACTTTGTTCAAAGTAAGTATACATGGACAATTCAGGGGCGTGTCCAGGGAGTGCCTCAGTATTTGGCTATCTGACAAAGCCAGGTGTGGTACCCAGAAGGGTTGACAGATTGTATTGTCCAACTGAAGATTTGCACAACATTGTCAGCACAATATTCTGTTGGTAATTTACACTATGACTATTGTTAAATGTGTAGTCTTTTTTCCGTATGTAGCCATGTTGAGGACTTAAAGATAAGGTACATACAGGCTTAACAATACATTTGTTTAGTGTTACTCTGTTGTTTAATATTTACTAGGAATATTTATTCAGGAATTTAAATATCAGACATACACATGTTAAAAAGTAGGATTCTCTTTCAGTTCTTGAACTTTGTTCACTATAAATGACTAACGTAAAATCCAGTGTATAAGACGCACTATACTTTATCCTGTCCTATATAGCGTTGCAACAAGCATACCAGAATGAAACACGTCATGACCAGTGGCAACTCTAAAGTCTGTTGAGGCCGTAGGCAAAAATTCACAGTGGGCCCCTCCAGACATCAATCATCCCCATTATGTCAAATGTGAAATGTGAACCTTTTTTTTTTTTTTTTTTACAGATTTTATATATTACCATTATTGAATACTAATGTTCTTCTGGTGACTACAATAGTAGGTTTTAACAGCAAGAGTGAGTGTTGTAAGATGGCGCCACCTTAGAGGGATTATCTAGTGTCATTGCAAACTTTGGGTATTGATGAGCAACTGCTGTGGTTTAAAATACATCAGACTTGGGGGGGACTAAGAAAATCAGACTGAAAATCTGAAGAAAAGTTCAGCTGCATCACTCCTGAAGCACCACCAAAAATATTATTCAGCAAGAATTTAGCAAAACTTCAAATCCACAACATAAAAAAAACATACTTGAGTCATCCCTCTTACCTGTCACAGTCTTAAACATGATGGTGTTTCAATTCTTCAGCACAAGGTAAATTTCCTAACCAAGTACTATTGGTGCCTTAAACTACATACAGAAACTATTTAGTTTAATTGTTGTTTCTTTAATTTTTTATCCCCTGGAGTACATGTTAGGACCAGTTTCTGCTCTTGGAAGTTTGCTTTCTCTGAGATTAAAAGACCTACAAACAGAAGCAATACGTTGGTTAGCTTTTGTTCCAATTTTGCCAATAAAAAAATATACATACTAAACATGCCTGACAAAGAATACATAACAACGTTCAGCTGTGTAAGGTTTTCTGTTCTTTGTGAAGACTTTGCATCAATAAAGCTATTGTAACTTCTGGTAGAGAAGCAATCAGTCATAATGAGGTTTTTTTTCTTACTTTGAGCTTTTAAATATGATACAGAAATCTTGTTCATGAGGTCTTCGTTGTATCTTTTTCAAAGCAAATATAGTTTTTATGCCACTTATTTGTTATTTACATCTCTTTTAGCTGACCTACTGTAGTTTAAGTTAGAGAGATTCTCCTCTGTGCACCAGCAGCCCTGCCCTCTCAGGTAACATCTGTTATATAAGTTTGATGCTGCAGGCGAAGGATTCAAGAGTAGGGTTCATTAGGGGTTGGGGGGCGAGCTGGAGCAGGTTTGGAGGGTTTCTCCGCAGTTTTCCCTGAGGTGGTGGAGAGGATTGTTACCAAAGTATGTATGTGCATCTGTTATAGACAATAGCTGTCAGTTTCTGAGTCGAGCCCGTGCAAAGTTCTCAAACTCAAAGTCTCCTTTTTTTTTTTTGAACTGAGACTGATAACGATTTGTGGTTTTCAATATTTATTGTTAGTTTATCCATGGTAAGAGAGTTCCCACCTGTTGATACAAAACACAGTTTTAATACTAAACTATTCTGGAAAGCCAGATTCCTGCTAGAACCAGATATTAGCACATTTACTGTTCCATGCAGTGTGCATGAGGTAGTACGTTTGTTTTTTAGTTTACTGCTCATAGTTCACTACATCTCAGAAAGACATATTGTACATATTGTCCATATATATAAATATATATAGTAGGAGAGTAATAGAAGTTCTCTGGTGTAAGTAACAGTAGCAATGTAGCTCTGATGTTAGCTATTGTTGCAGGAGAGTTTTCATGTAAGCACTAGAAGAAGCAGAGTTGTGATTTTTCTTTTATTAGCGGGAGAGTTGTATGAATAGCTGTAGCAGCAGGAGAGCTTTAGATGTCAGCTTTAGTATCAGAAGCTGTGTTAGTTTGAACAGTAGAAGAGTTGAGACGTTAGCTTTAGTAGCAGGCGAGTTTTCTAATTGTAGTGTTATCTGTGTATGAGGAGAGTTTTGTTATAAGCTATATCGGGTAGATATACACATTATATCTGGTCAACCCCATTCTTCAGTTAGATCAGCTTTTAATCCCATCACGGCCAGATGACATCATCGACCATCTTCTCGTCAACCTCGGGCTTCACAGTTCAATCAGCTTCTTCATTGCATACGACCAGACGACATCATCGGCTAACACCTGCACCTTAATCTGGACTCTATGAGGGGGTAGAGCTTGCTGCCGCTCAGGGCAGATATCTTCAATCAGCCTATCTCCTAGTAGAGTTCAAGCGCCAAAGATTCTCTGACAATCATTCAATCTCACATCATCATGTAAAATAAATATTCATCTTTAAATCATTAAGTTGTCTCTCCTGATTGAACTGGTATCGTCCCATATCTTACATTTAAAGGCAGGGTTGGTAATTCCCTCAGTGCTCCGTCACATAAAAAGTGAAGCCAAGCCCTGGATCTCTTTTTTTTGTCTTGATGAAGAAATATATGACAGAGGTTTTAAAATGTAGAAGAAATGAAGCAGAAAAGATTTAAAAACATATAAATGAATGTAAGTATCATAAGAGTAATAAAGCTGAATCAGAGCAGTACATTACCCCCAGTAACCCTGCAGAAGGCTGCCCGTCTGAACATGTTCTTTGTTGGTAAAATTGTCCCTTCAGAGCCAAATATCTGTGACAAACACGCCTATTAAACAAACATGTCTGAATTCAAGCAAAATTAAATTATCACCTGTAATTACTATGGAGAAGATAGGGCATGGGTGTTGTACATACCTGTCTGTTTTCCTTGCAGCCTGAGAGCAGATGCTCATGATGGGAACAGGCCTGCAGCAGAATACCACGAAGCCACACCCAACCTGCATTTCCACTTAAATCATTAAACTTAAATGACTGACATTGCTCCAGGATGCATTTATGCATGAAGTGAATCTATTGAGTCATCTGTCCCAGTTTGATGCCTCTCATTCAATCGCTGTCGTTACATTATTAACTTAAGTATCGATGATTCTTGAGAAACAAACTGCTGAATTTGCCAAATTCAAACTTTAAAGATCACACAATATTTACTAGAAGACAATATTAATATTCCTCATGTACTCATTTGCTATTCAACATAAACATTCAGGGCTTTGAATGTGCCATGTTTTTAATGTGTACAAGCAACTAATCATGAATCATTAGCAGGGTGGAGAGACAATGTGGACGCTAAGATTGCTAGCGGCCATCAAATGCAAAGTGTGTCTAGAGCAAAATTGACGTTAGATGATAGCAGAAGGGTTCAGGGATTCCATTAAGCCTCCACGCAGACTGTTTTCTGCAGACTGTTTTCTGAGATACTTAGCCAGCTGAAAACCAATCCAGCAATAATTGGCCTTGTATTAGAGGTAATGTGCTGGTCTTCATTACATTTCCTCTCGTTTCTCCTACACTCTGCTCATCCCGTACACACCACCCACTTCAATAAGGAATTACTATGCTGACAGAAACCATGTCGGAGGAAATAGAAGTGTATTTTAATTTACAGTTTGACCCAATGCATTGTGTTACCATTGGAGGTGGAGCTTATGAACTATACTACAGCCAGTTAGCATGAGGCGCTCCAATTACTTCACTTTCTGGTAGCAGCCATCTTTTTAATCCAGTCTTTAGCTGTCAGAAAACCACATACTTACTTACCGCCTGCTACATACTAAAACAGTATAAACTGCACACTGATGCCAACCTGACCATTACTATATATATATACACATATATATGTCTTTAGCAACATACAAAACTACAGGTCACATGACTTCATCAATCATGTATCTACGGCCCAAGCTACGTTGGATATGCTAGCTTCGAACTAGCGCAACCATCATCCCATGAATATACTTACTTTCATTACTAATACAGCTGCGTAGTTATATACTCTGTGTGCTGCTGCGTCTCAGTGCGCATAGATCCACCAGAGAAGATCTTTGCTCTGTAGCATAATAAGGGGAGCATTTAACCCTTTGTAGGTGCCGTCTCAGCTAATGTCTCTACAACAACATGCAACACATTTCTCTGTGTGTTTAAGAAGTGCAGGGAGAAGTGCTTTATGGAAGGAGAGCTTACTTTGATGGGGGAGAACGGAGCATGTGTCTTGTCCCAGATCCCATTGCCGGATTTGTGCCCGGCAAATTGAAATTCGTTTACATCGTTGTCAGTAACTTATTTGATTGTAAAAGAGAAAAATTAATCCAAATGTCAGACTTGTTGCTTTATCTTAATGTTGAAAAAAAAAAGTTGAATCTTCCTTCCACCGCATTTGTTAATTCTATCATTGTGACCACTAGCTATTTGGGACCATCCGGGACCCGCAGTAATTTTATTTCCGACCGCCCAGTCCAACCAGATTGGTGTTGGGTACCGCCGGACCTGTAAGACGCAGCCTTTGTGTCCAAGACTACGGACAAAGAGTTTAGTGAAAAATATATAATTTTAAAAATATATAATTAGTAATCAGATCTTAAAAGGCTGTTTTGTGGTGTTCAATACTGTGATGTTATTAAGTTTTGTTCAGAGAGCTCATTAACTTTCATTAACTCATTCAGAGTCATATGAAAGGAAGTTAAATGGATATTGGGTTTGACATTCAGCAATGAATGTTGTATAATCGTTCAGTGAATGCGGGGCTTTAAGTTAAGTCTGAATACCTATTCACCGTGGATTAAGTGAACAGCATGTGGCTAAATCCACATTCCTAATATCTGGTTCTATATGACTGCACCTATAATTAAAAATAATTATTTAAAGCATTCATTATATTATGTTAAAGATCTTAATGCGTATTATGACAAGCTTTACCCAAATGTCAGAACTACAGTATGGGTGTAATTGTAAATGAACTTGATCTTGGAAAGAGTTCTTGTAGTCTTCCAGACTTGTGGTGTGATACTGTTATGTCAAATTAAAAAAAAATAATTACATTTTTATACATTGATCCTGATCCAGTTGCTCTGGGTTATACTTCCCTGTCGGTATATTACAGAGGATCATATTTTGGATGCGTTAACTCTGCTTTTAAGGTAATTGGTCTCATCAAACATTGCTTTGTCATTCAAAATATACTGGTTAAAGTAGATACCAAATCGTCTTTGGCCTAGCAGAGACCCTCAGGGTTTCAGGTAAAACGGTCTACAGCTGGGGCCAGAACATGCAGAAGACAAACCATCAGGATAAAGAGGGGAATATCCGGGCAAAGGCTGGAAAATATGGAATGGAGACTGAATCATTGAAGCAGAGGTTTGATCATCTTTGATCATCAGACCTATCTGGGCCTTGCTTAAACCATCTCCAGCAGAGGTCAAATTAAACAGGATTTGAGGTCAAATGGGGTTGAGGTCATCTAACCATCTTGGGTAAAGGTGGGCAAAATCATCATATAATTGAATCGAACATATTTCAAGCTTTGAAATGAACTACAGTCTACCTGTTTCAGATGTGACCCAGTGGATCAGGGATTAAACATCAATCATTTTGGCAAATTTCCAGTATGAAATAATTTTACTGGTAATGACTTAATTCATGGTTGAAAAACTTCTCCACACTTTAAGTACAATAGTCTCTCTTAGTCTCTTAGGCTTGTTTCCTCAAACAAGTGGTTTAGTCTTTAAGGCACTTTGGCTCACGTGTCCCTCCACAATAACTTGCGGCCAAGTATTACCCAACCATTCCCTCATAAAAAGATGTAATAACAGATTGTGGTTATTGTGAAGAAGGTCACTCTTTGCTGCTGCTGATTGATTGGATGTGTTTTTGCATGTAGTGAGGGACCTTTAAATCTAAATGTCATCCAAGTTTGAACTCGCCTGCAGTCCTTTAATACTTTAATCTTCTGATACAAGCTGAGATCTTTCTGTGTGTTCACTAACAGGTGTATGCACTAATGATGGGTGGATTCCGCATTTCTCAGGCACACCTACAGCCCATTATCCCTTCTGTTGAGTTAAACAAGGACAGGTGTCTCCTCCCAGGCTTGGCTGCATCCATCTCTCCTCCTCCTCACCAACTCCTCCAACAGTATAAAAAATCAGCCGCTCTCTGAGCTCCACAGTCTTGTCTCCTCTCCTCAGCTGAAGCAGAAAGACAGCCTCCTTTACCCTCATCTCAATATGAATGTGTACGGGAGCGCCAGATCAGGGAGGGCTGGGACCTCTCAATCCCTCTACGGAATGTCATCGGTCAGAATGTCCTCAGGTTCCTCCTTTGGCGGAGGTGGCGGAGGTGGCAGAGGTGGTGGAGGTGGCTTCCAGTACCAAAGTTATTCTAGTGGTGGTGGAGGTGGAGGTGGTTCTGGGTTCTCCTTCGGTGCTGGCGGTGGCGGTGGAGGAGAGATGGACATCTCTGCCAACGAGAAGGCCTGCATGCAAAACCTGAATGACCGTCTGGCCGCCTACCTGGAGAAGGTGCGCAGTCTGGAGGCTGCCAATAGCGAACTGGAGCTGAAGATCAGACAGTTCCTGGAAAAGAAGAGCTCCCCGTCCTCCAGAGACTACAGCGCCTACTATGCCACCATTGCAGAGCTGCAGGGAAAGGTGGGTTGAATTCCGACATGTATACAGACATTTAGTCGTGTGACCTTAACACAACAACAGCAACTGAGTTTTATCATTGAATGAAAGTTAGAAACTAACATTTTAGTTGTAGTTTATTATCATGTTTTAATTATGGTTACTTGAAATTATTAAGTTTATCAAAGCAATACCATAGATTTGCAATTATCTTCATGCTGAAAAAAAGATCGCAGAAAGCAGAGAGTATTTTTTGACTCATTCATGGGCTCCGCTAGCTTTCCATCAGTAGTATTTTTTTCATCAATACAGTTACTTTATGCAAGATAAACACAAACTGAAAGTAAATAGCATTTCTTTCCTCTTGTGTCTCTCAGATCCAGAATGCTACCAGAGACAACGGTGGTATCTACCTCTGCATCGACAATGCCAAACTGGCTGCTGATGATTTCAGGCTCAAGTGAGTGAATTCATTTGTTAATTAGAGCTAAAATTGGGGAAACTAGGGTGCGCACATCCAACCAACACGCATGCAGATGCAGGACAAGAAATGTCCTAACTTAAAAAAAAGTAAAGGATCTGCACATTGGCCAGCTCCCAGTGTCTTTACAGTGCTGACCTTTGACTGTACGGAGAGCCAGAGAATCCAAATTTCTTCAATTTCACTTAAGGTCTTCTGTCAGAGACATATTTAGCACACAGACCTGAGGGTCAATAACACAATCAAGTCCTTTAGGTCAAACGGTCATCATAGCTTTCAAGCTAATTAGCTAGCTTACAGAAATTGAGTAGACTGATCATGAGCAAGACAAGTGTTTTATCTCTTTTAGTTATAGTTTACAGACAGGAATCAATGATACTTTAATGTTAAACGGTCCAGTTAGCCATCAAGCGAATTAGCTAGCTTACAGATACTCAGTTAACTGGAATTTAGCAAAACATCTGCTTTACATTTTTCCAGTGACACTGCTTCTATGGCTGGAGACAAGAGTTCACGATTCCGATACATCTATTCTGCACTGTCCAGTTAGCTACCGAGCTAAATATCTTGTAAAATCACATAGGCTACAGCTAGCAAGCAAAAAAGAGCGGGGATAGGAGTCCATGATAGCGAACACTATCTATTTAGCTTCCAAGTTAAATAGCTTTCTCATATTTTATTAATAGTTGAAGAGAAGAGAGATTTCCCCAGAAAAACTGATTTAAACCGTTTTATTAATTTGTCCTCTTTGTAGGTACGAGAACGAGCTGGTCATGCGCCAGTCAGTGGAGGCAGATATCGCCGGGCTGAGAAGGGTCCTAGACGAACTGACAATGAGCAGGTCCGACCTGGAGATGCAGATCGAGGGTCTGAAGGAGGAGTTGATCTTCCTTAGAAAGAACCACGAGGAGGTCAGTGAATCTCTTTCATCCATTTAAGGGGTTCATATAATTCAATTAAAAATAAATTAAAGATGTTTATGAATTAGGTTCCCACAGGCTTGGGAAATTTCTTAAAGGACCTTTCTGGTAAATACAAGTCTGGAATTCTACTTTAATTAGTCTCTCTGTTGTTTTTCTGCAGGAGCTGCTTGCCATGCGGACTCAGATGAGTGGTCAGATAAACGTGGAGGTTGACGCCCCATCAGGACCCGACCTCGCTGCGATAATGGAAGAAATCAGAGATCAATACGCAGCTAGTGCCGCCAAGAGCAACAAAGATCTTGAGGCCTGGTTCCAAGCGAAGGTACGACTTCATTTTTTTTGTAGGATTTCAAATATCGAACATTTTGTACCTATCTGTAATATCTCAACAGCTGTCTGAATTGTAATAAAAATCTCTCCAGATATTTAGTGTTGTGAAGTAAAATTACCTTTAGATCTGAGAGTTTTCCTGCCAAAACAGAAATTATTTATGACAATAATATCACAACTTGACACATGTAGATCACTAAATCAGTTGGTACACTTACAGATTGTAAAAACAATGCTGTAATTTTTTCCTTCCAAACAGACAGCAGAGTTGAACCAAACTGTTGCTGTCAACACAGAAACCATGGCAACGTCCAAAACTGAGATCACAGACCTCAGGCGAATGCTGCAGAGTCTGGAGATCGAGCTGCAGTCACAGTGTAGCATGGTGAGAATCACACACACACACACACCTTTTACATGGAGTGTCTGTTATGAGTACTGAACCGGCTCCGCTCTCCTGCAGAAATCGTCACTGGAGAGCACCCTGGCTGAAACCCAAAACCGGTATGCCATGCAGCTCGCAGGTTACCAGAATCAGGTGAGCATGCTGTTTCATATTTACACTCAGACTATTGCTGCTTGTCGGATTAAACATGTAAACCTTATTTTTTCTTCTTCTGCTTTTTCTTCTTCAGGTGACGATGCTGGAGGAGCAGTTGCTGCAGCTGAAGGCCGACCTGGAGAGACAATCCCAGGAGTACCAGATGCTGCTGGACGTCAAGACCAGGCTGGAGATGGAGATCGCCGAGTACAGGAGGCTGCTGGATGGAGAGGGTGGCAGGTGAGTGATTTAAAGGGTTGTTTGTGCAACTGCAGGACATAGAATTCAAGTCAGACATAAACAAACAGTTAAAGACATACTAAATTCTTCAGGATTGTTTTTGACATGAAAAAAGATTTAGGAGTGTATGCTCGGTTTAGGAATAGAAAGTCTTTGTTGTCACATGACACTGTCCCAACTTTTGAAGCATAATTATGGCATCAAATTCAGTATGGGCATTTCATTTCCCAAACACAATGGCTTTCTCAGTTTCAAAATTTTAACATGACGTCTTTGTGCAATTTTCAATTAAATACGGGGTTTCAATGTTTCAATGAGGAAAAATAACTACATGTGATTTGGAAACATAAAGGAAAAAAAAAATCTTATATATATTATTCACTTTAATTATATTTCTGCATGTATTGATAAATAAAAACAAATGAATATTGAATGAATATTAATCTTGATAGGGTTAGGGCAAAAATTAACATTATTTATTTTTTGCTCCTTCCACTTCCACTTCTTTACTTTTGCATATTCAGCGCACTGTATCTCTCATGACGCTTAGAAAGGACAATTCTTTACTTTGAATGTGACTTGAGATGTAAAAATCTATTTCTCTTCCTCTTGCAGTTCCTCCTACTCCTCCTCTCAATCCAGGTCTTCCGTGACTTCCTCCAGCTCCTCTAGCAGTGTCGCTACTGCCGTCGTTGCTGCCCCCGTCAGCACCTCCATCACCAAACAGAAAGTCATCACCATCGTGGAAGAGGTAGTGGATGGTGTAGTTGTCAGCAGTAGAGAGCAAGTCCAAGTCCAAGAGATGTGAGCACCTTTGGGTGGCGCACTCACTCAGCTACCATCGAAACAAATCCACAAAATAAATGTGGGCTGAGGTGCCTTAAAAAAAAAGTTTGTGTGTTGTGTATTTTTTTAAAGTGTCCCTCTTAAGACCGCTATGTGCTGCTGTTGTACTGAAGGTTACCAAGGGCTATAACAATAGCAAAGAACTTAAAGAGTGAACAACAAAAGACATAAATGTGTCTCAAGAAAGAAAAAAAAGTGGTGAACAAAAAGGCTTATAGAGGTAAAAGGTTTTTTATCCATTAAGTTTTTCCTAACCCAGTGTTTCAGTGAGTGTTTCACATTACAGATTTCAGCACAAAGTATGACAAAAGAAAAACAACGGAATTGAACTTGTGACACTCAGAGTATTGTAGTCGTACCACAAAGCGCCACAAGGTGGTGCCTCTGTTATGTTCTGAGTTTGCGAGAAAGTGTGTCTATGACAGTCAACTCGTATGTGTGTAAGATTGTGACAGGACTCTTAACTTCAGTGATGAGATGGTGCAGGATATCTATGTTTTACTGTTCATGTATGAACGGTGCATAGAGCGCCGAGGATACCTGGCTTTGTATGCTCGATAAAGTGTAGTAGAATAATGGTGCTGAGAGGAAATCCTGCACTCTATTGTCTGTCGACTATCTGATGCTAACCAGCTATCTCAGGACTTCGGCTAATTGCTGCCTGCCCCTAGCGTCTCCTCCTGTGCCAGCCACTTTACAAACTAAAAAGAGAAAAATTAAATTTCTTTATCACTTTATGTTTAAACTGCATTAAGAAAGGTTTTTAGTAATGAAATTGAAGTGATTCTATCTAACTCTGCTCTCGACAATGTGTATAAAAAAAGGGTTAATGTTCCTCTTTATCTACCACTTGACTTTTTTAGTTTTTAAATACATATTACAAATACGCTTTATATGACTGAGTCAGAAGTAAAATATATCAGGATTCAATAAGGCAAACAAAAAAGCCCTCTTTACATCCGAATGGTAAAAACAAACAGGTTGTCCACACCATAAATCATATATCATATTAGATATGTTTTAATGAAAAGCAAAGACACTGTTAGGGGGGTCGCGAGATTCCTTCCAAAAACATAGAAAAATGGAAAATGGTGTAAAATTGCATATTTCACCCCCTATTGTGTGGTGTTTTAATGCTAGTGTTTGGAGTGGCCTAGTGCGTCAAAGGTGGGGTTGTTAGAACACTTTTTGACCAAAGTTTGCAGTACCATTTTAGTTTTATGTTCGAGTTTAGTTTTATACCTTTCATGGTCTGCCTCTGGTCAAAGTGGTTACTTTACAATGTGGTATAAATTAAATATCTTTAGTCTGGAAATAATTTAGTGTGTGAAAATGCATTTCTGTTATTTTCTTGGATTCTACAAGACCATTAAACTTACAAGGTAGATTTATGTTCTTCAAATATTCTGGCTTTAGAAACGTATGCACAGTTTGATCGAGTACTTTATAGCATCCTTGCATACTTTTCCCTCAAACAATATCAAAGCTGTGAAGTAACAGCTAAGTGTCGAAAGATGTGTAAAAAGCAGCATGAATGTATACAATAGCTTACTGGTCATTTCCAGTTTAATCAGGACCATACCTAACCCTAACCTATCCTTCCATTGTCTTCTGTTTTTCAGGTGTTAGGTGGCAGTGAAAGCAGGCTAAGCAAGTTGGTTCAGTTTTCTGTCCCCCGGGAGAATAGGGTGTCCAACTGTGATATATAATCCTCTCAGTGAGCTTTGGGTCTACCTCTATGGAGGATACATTTTTTAACCCCTTGTGAGTGTAATATCATTACTTTTGTTACTTCTAAAAGCTCATGGAAAAATGTGAAGATTTGAAGTTAGATTAACTTGTAAATATAAACCTTATCCACAATATGAAGAGCATTGGTGCCTTGATGAGTAACCGTAATGTATATTTATATGCAGATGATATGATGATGATGATTTGTTGACGAGGTAACTGGAAGGTAACACCTTCAACTGTCATGTATTGTTCTGTTTTTATTATTGTTACCCCTCTTGAACATTACCCTGGCTGAGGATTCATCATTATCATCTTCATTTATTTATTTGAATCCTTGTCAAACACACTGAGGGAGAGCCCTCAATAGACCCTCGTACGTTTTGAAATAAGAGACTTTTTAAAGTCATCACATTGCTTCCTGAGGCGAGCATAACTTTCTGATCCAAATTTTAGTCACGATCGATCCAAAATATTTAGAGACGTTTCAGTCTGAGGTAAAGAGGTGGAGAAACTTTTTATTTTCATACAGACACATTACTTCCTCTTCTAAAATGACACAACAGTCCAGGTTCCTTATCTGTCCTCACAAACACAGACGACCACACACTAAGTAAACACCATTGTTAAAAAAAACTGCAGACAGTCGTAGTTAATCTTCCACTTTGTAGCAACATGAGAGGAATGCGTATTCCAGCTTTAACCAGCAGCCCTTCAACACACTCTGAATGTGTGCACTTTCAGAAGCAACAGTTGGAAGACTTCACAGTTTTAAGGTGTTCGTAAATAAACGACTATTATAAATCAAGCTCCAGAAAGCTTTCATACACAGACGGGTGCCTTGTATCCACTTAGCTAAGTGACTGGAATATAGATATGTAAATATACAGATGATGCCTCCTAGTGTCCAATGTAGGAAAGTGCATTTCTTTACGGTTAGATAGAAACCTTATACTACCAGTAGTCATGGGGAGTGGGCTAATATTGTCTGATTTTTCACCATCCAGCAGTTTGGAATATGTGTTTGGAGAATTTCAAACTGATAAAGCGGATGACTATATTTCATATCAAACTGATAAATCTGACTATATGACTATTTATAATTGTTACAATATTTTAGCAGAATAACATTACTCTCTCATTACCAACAATGTGTTTAAACTAGCAACCTGTTAGCTAAGCTAAGCACCTAGAATGATAATAATGTTGGGAATTTTGACAATACTGCATCCCAGTTTAAGAAAAAATTAAGCAACAGATGTTTAAAGATTTTCCAGTGGGAACAGCACAGTATACGTCAGTTTGTTATTATAGCTAAAATTCTCCTCTTAAACAGTTGACAGAGAGTGCATTTTGATATGGTAAACATCCAGTGGCTGGTGTCATAAAAGTGTAAGTGCAAAGTGCAAGCCTAAAACTTACTTTGAAGGCAAATATCAACCAGTCTTTTCTGGTTTTGGGATATATAATGGGTAAAAATGTAAAAACACGGGCTTTCAGTACGAGGTTAATCTCAAATAACACCAAAATGTTTTTAAAAGTTGTAAGGGACATAAGCATCTGGTGCGACTGTTGTCATGTTACTTTCAAATCGTGAATTCATGTGTACATCTAACCTTTGCACCTACCAGCCACCGGACATAAGATTCTTTCAAAAATACTAGACATTAAGAAAATAAATAGCAAAGCAGAAAGAAAATAAATCAAAAATATGTGAGTCATGATTCCAGTGTTTTTGAAGATGCTGCACGTTTCTACATGTACGTCATTGCAGCCGTTGCAGAGCCTTTGCACCCCCCTGGCCACCATACTTCTGTCTATTTAATTGTACATTCAGGATCAGAGAAAGGAGTTTCACTGCTCCAGCATATACACTAAAATGTGATTCCCCCATGGAAATGTTACACCCTGTAGGCCAAACTATGTTGGCGACCCACATACTTTCTTTCAACGCTGTGTCCCTCTCCTGTTTCAACATGAAAAAAAAATTCCAAGAGAGCAAAAGTCACAACCACAACCACAATGCTCAGCTTTTATCTAACCAAAGATTTGGAAGATGTGACATTCAGTGGTGTTGAACAATAATGTGTTGCAAGTCGTAGACTGCGTCAGTGTAACACAAGGGGTTAACGACAGATCAGATACAACCTGGTCCAGTCTTGTTGGTTTTCTCGAAACATATGAGATGAGATGAGATTCAACTTTATTGTCATTACACATATACAAGTATAGAGTAACGAAATGAGGTTTGGCATCTCACCAGAAGTGCAAATAAGCAGAAAGTGCAAGAGTCTGTGCTATGTACAGTAATTACAAAATTTACAGATGTAGACTAAAAAAAGTGAATTATTAGGTATATATGGATGGCTGGATTAATGGGATGCTATAAATATAAATAAATGCTATAAATATAAGTGTATTCTTAGGATTATAATATACAGATTAAGGTGCAGTGAGCATGCTATACTAGTTTACAGATAATATAAAGAATATGGACATATTGTACAGGTCGATAACTTATTGAGGTGATATGAACATACTATAATACAATAATACAGGTGGATGAGAGATGTGTGTGTGATATGGAGGTTGAATATGAAGTATTTATGTCCCAAAGTATGCGGACGCTCCTGTTGTTAAACTGAAGTGTGGTATAAGTCTGTGTCTCTGCTTTTTGGTTTTTCTTTTTGGTTTAAATGAAGGGAATCTTTTGTCACACTACACCAGCTGAAGACTTTATGACTGTGTGCTTTCTGTTCTGTATTGTCACAGCAAACAGACCCTGAATGAGGAGCTGCCACAAAGGATTTCATTGTTTACATGCACAATAAATGTGGAGAGAGGGGAGTGTGTGGTGCAGACCTGCAGGCCTGGAAAAACACACACACACACACACACACACACACACACACACACACACTCAGAACTAAGAAACAACATACAGGTCTGAACATGAAGGGAGGAATCCAGGTGGACGTGAGACAGAGGAGGGTCGAGGGTCTTCAGGTATTTGAAAGTGCAAGAATCAGCAGCAGATTAGATAAAAGAAGATTTCATCAGGTAACAGAGGAGAAGATTCAGCTGAGCAAATGGATGATTGAGTATCCAGAGAGCAGAAAAAAACAGAGGGTCTGGAGGGTAACGTTTGTATAACACTTGTATACTTTACATTCCTGCTGTGATTGGCTTGTTTGTCACGTGGCTCAACCCGCTCAAGTCGCTAGCCCTTAGGCGTGGAGCAGGGGCTGGACCCTTCACCCCTCCCTCACTTACAGGCAGCATAAAAGGAGCTGAGTCCAACCTTGCCTTTATTCTCTCCACTCCATCCAGAGCAGGAAGACACCTCCACCATGACCTCCTACTCACGCTCAATCAACTACTCGGCTGGAAGCCGCATCGGCTCCCAGAGGGCCCCCAGTGTGTATGCCGGCGCCGGAGGCTCTGGGGTCCGCATCTCCAGCATGAGCGCTCCCAGAAGTTTCTCCTCTGCTGGTGCAGGCTTTTCTGCCTCTGGGGCTGGTGGCAATGCTGGCTTCAACCTGGCCGATGCCGTTGACATCTCTGACAACAAAAAGATGGCCATGCAGAACCTGAATGACCGTCTGGCCACCTACCTAGATAAGGTGCGCAAGCTTGAGGCAGCCAACAGCGACCTGGAGCTTAAGATTAGACAGTTCCTGGAGAAGAAGACCAAACCTGAAGGCCACGACTACACTGCATTCAAGGTCTCCATCAGCGACCTGCAGGACAAGGTGAGACAAAGTTCTGGTTCTGTACACAGATCTGCCTCTATCCTTCTTAAAATAGGTAACTTTAGGCTGTGGCTAAGAGTGAGATCATTTCCAAGCATCAGGATAATAATCATTTGTGTAACTGGAGATGCCAGAAGACATTTGTAACTGAAGATGCCAAAAGACTTTTGTAACTGAAGATGCCCAAAGCTTTCAGGGTCAATAATGAAATCTTCTACAGCACAAAAGCTTTAAAAGCCCCACACCCAAACTCAGGCGTTCAGTCACACAGGCAGGAGTGATGAGTAGTTTTCTGCAGGATGTACACAGGTGCAGCCACACCCTGATCACCACCTGCAACAGAGACATGCGAGCTGCAGCTCTGAGTTTGCACAGCGTGGGCACAGGAAGAGAAAACCAGTCAAACATTGAGAGAAAAATTTGCCTCATATTTGCATATCTTGTTTATATATCATTTGTGAAACTAGCTCATGAAACTCTGTACTAGAGAAGTATAGAACCAACATTTCCCTTTAATTTTATAGCAAAGGAGGATAAAGCTGCTTCTGCAAAGACTTACAGTGTCAGTATGTGTTTCATTTACAGACTCTGATAAAGCCTGAGCAGGAAATGGAACTCTTCTTTTGTGTTTCAGATCTTTTACGCCACTGGTGCCAATGGCTCTCTCTACCTGGCGATCGATAATGCCAAGCTGGCTGCTGATGACTTCAAGGTTAAGTGAGTATATTAGCCCTGGTTTCAAACACAAAATGTTTTGACTAAAATGAACAGCTGACTCCTCAGAGTGTCTTAAAGTACAACTACATCCTGAACAAGATTCATGGTTTTCTTGTTGAAAATCACATGAGAAGGGGTGCATATAAACGAGGACCCTGTTGAAATGGAAGGACAAAATTGTTTTTTCTTTGTCCAAATGAATTGCTTATTTAGGGTCCTGAACATGGCCCAAAACTCACTAAACTTGGAATGCCCATCAGGTCTGGTCAGAAATGTAATATTTTGCAAAAAGGCTCCACAGCGCCCCCTTGGAATTTTCAAACAGGGCTCCTCATAGAGGTTACTTTGACCTACATGAATGAAACTGGGTATGCATATTAACCATGTCAAGACCTACTGAAACTTCTCATGCACCCTTAGCTAAAACTCAACAGGAAGTCCACTATTTTGATTTGAATGAAAAAAGAATGACTTTATTTTCATACTTGAGAAAAATTGTCACATTTCAAGGTTTCATTTACTCATTGCTATCTATTAGATTTCTTACAAATGGATCACAGTAGTGATTGATTGTTGTCTGCTGGTGTGCAGGTACGAGAACGAGCTGGCCATGCGTCAATCAGTGGAGGCCGACATCGCCGGGCTGAGGAGGGTCCTGGATGAGCTTACTCTGGGAAGATCAGACCTGGAGATGCAGATCGAATCCATGAAGGAGGAACTCATCCAGCTCAAGAGGAACCACGAGGAGGTGAGCAAGAAGCTGCAATTAGCCACAATAAAACATTCCTGGTTTTAAGTTATATATAACATCTTCTTGACCATTATTATTTGTTTAACAGGTTTCTGTAAAACTGTAAAACTATTTTGACAAAAGAACCCCCCCCCAAAAAAAAAAAGACAGGAATGACTTTTAATTCTTTCGAAAGGTGATTGAAGCAGATATATTTGCATCTAATGTCTCAGGAAGCTTGAAGTAAGATAATGGTAAACCCATTACACATTGCTATATTTAAATGCCATTGTTAATTTGGTAGAGAGAATGTCTAAAAGTTGAAATAGGTCAATTTAAGTTTAATTCTTAAAGGTAACATATTATGCAACATACAACTTACCAGGTTTTTGGTGGATTTTTAAACATGAAACTTTACAGACATGTTTTGGGGAGCTCTGAGACTTATTTAAACTGCTTAAAAAGGAGGATAATATGTGACCTTTAAAGTTGGTATTCTTGTCTGAAGGTCAGTAAAAATGGACCAAATGACAAAAACTCGACTTTTGACTTAAAAACCAACATAAAAAACGAATGAGCTCCTGTCATGAACTCATTTTTTCTTTGCTGTTGATGTGCTTTCCTGCAGGACCTTCTCAATATGAGGGCCCAGGTTGGAGGTCAGGTCAATGTGGAGGTGGACGCTGCTCCTCAGCAGGACCTTTCTGTTGTCATGGCTGGAATCAGAGAACACTATGAGACCGTTGCCAACAAGAGCCGCAAAGACCTGGATGCCTGGTTCTGTGCCAAGGTAAGCTAAATGTTACTTTCTTTATGTCTTAAGTTCTTGAATATTAAATAATTATTTTTAGTCATTGAAGAACTCCAGTTAGCCATCAGATCAATAAAGTGTTTGAAAAAGATGGTAAAAAAAATAGTAGTGTCCTCTGCATACAGCATGAGTATAAGCAGTTTTAAAATGCCCACATGATTGATGACATTTAATCTTTGTATTTTTGTTGTTTGTTCAGTCTGAAGAGCTCAATAGGGAGGTTGCTGTGAGTACAGAGAGTCTTCAAACATCCCGCTCTGAAATCACAGAGGTCAGCCGCAACCTTCAGGGCCTGGAGATCGAGCTCCAATCCCAGCTTAGCATGGTGAGTTTCTACTTTTTCTTGGTCTCTTTTCTTGTGAAAAACACAGTATGTAAATCCCCTTCACACTGCTGCTTCTCCCTTTCAGAAAGCGTCTCTTGAAGGAACCCTAACAGAAACCAATAACCGCTTTGCCAGCATGCTGGCCGGGTACCAGAGGCAGGTGGGCAGTCTGGAGGAGCAGCTCGCCCAGCTGAGAGCAGACCTGGAGCGTCAGGGAAATGAGTACCAGACGCTGCTGGACATGAAAACCAGACTGGAGCTGGAGATTGCTGAGTACAGGAGGCTTCTGGATGGAGAGCTCTTAACGTAAGTTCACCAGTTTTGTTGTTTTGGTTAAAATAGGTATACTTAGTATGTTAATTGGATTACAACAATGGGTTTTGCGACACATAAAACAAAGTGACATTAATTAAATAACTTTAAATAATACAAATTTGATTTTTGGCTGCACGTTTTACAAAAATCCAGCATAAAGCTGTACTTCTGACATAACCTATCATTGATTAGAAGAGTCCATGGTATACTCTCGTTTATCAGTAAACTGACAGCTGACTCATGTTGTTGTGTTTTCCTGCAGACCGCCTGTCTCCACAACCACCACAACAACAAGGAGGGTTGTCATTGTCACCAAAGAGACCGTGGATGGTGAAGAGGTCAGCTCTGAAACTGTGATGAGAGATTGAGACAACAAACATCCGTCAATTTGCTGCCAGCCATTCTTAGAAATACACCAATAAAAAATACTTCTGATGAACTGAAACATGTTTGTGTGTGTGTTTGATGTCTGTATGTATCATTTATGCTCTCACTTGTCAACTTCAAACAAGTAAATATCTTTATTTTTCCTAATTTGGTTCCAAATGTTGCACATTAGAAGACATACATTTTAAAATACTGTATGTACAATTGATACTAATAATAAGTACTTTAATTATAGCACCTTAAAAACATATGTTTACAAAGAGTTTCGACAGACAAAGCAAAGGCATAAACTCAGGACAACAACAGAACAGACATCAACAGTCGAGCCAAACAGAGAGTAGAAAAATAATATCAATGGTAAAAACAGGAATAAGAAAGACAATCACTGAAAATTAAACAACAGATAAAAAGTCAACAAGATGCTGAGAACAACACAAAAATAAAGAAGAAGAGGGAGACAATGTCACAACACAGGCACTTGAAACAGAATGAAGATCCATCCATCCATTCTCTTTAACTGCTTCCCGTCCGGGGTCACGGGGGGCCGAAGCCAAGAGACAACCAGCCACACTCACATTCACACCTACCGGCAATTTAGAGTCACCAATTAGAGAGGAGAACCCACACATACACGCGGAGAACATGCAAACTCCACAAAGAGAGGCTCCTGTCCCAAGGGGATTTTAACCAGGAACCTCCTCGCTGTGAGGAAACAGGAGGGTCTGAGGTCACGAGGTCTATTTATTTGTTTTTTAAAACTTTCCATAATCTCACCCCAAAGGAAGAATGTGCAACTTTTTGATCCAGTAGATGTCGCCTTTGAGCACCAGCAAGAAACCAAAACAAACTGCTCTTTGGCGACACCTCCGCTGTTCTGAAGCCCTCCGCTCTCCTGCAGTGACACACATCCAACCCCTCTCCACTCGCATTCCCACGAAGCAGTTCTACGTTATCTGTTACAACGCACCATAGTTAGGCACCATTAAGCGCAAGTGGCGGACAAAATTGTTCTTGGCCTGAGTTGCAATCACCTGTGACCTGTGTTGTTGTGTTAGCAGGCTAAAGTTAGCACACTTTGGCTAGCTTGTCACTTCATTGTGCACATAAATTGACACGGAATGACCATGATGTAAAGACACTTAATTGACATCCAAATAAGCAGTGAGACTATGAACAATACAAAGGACATTAATTTCCAGCAATACTCATCTCACTTGTCTCACGGACGCACACAGTAATAATAAAAGTCAGTCAGAAAATACACGAGTCCTTTTAGTTGAATCCAAACTTGTCTGGGCATGTCTCTCTGACTGCCGTTACTTCGGAGATGTGCTGTGAATGCTACATTCATGGGCGCTCAGACAATGAGCAACACATTCAGGTGCACTCAGAAACAGGAGATGCAGAACAAAAGACAAACCTGAACAGGCCTTTTTTACAGCCGCCCCCAAATTTGTTAATCAAATTTGCCATCAGTGTGGTTTCTGTCATGTATCCGTCCCTTATTGGGGTAGTGCAGGTAATCGGATGAGGCGTACCACAGGGCGGGTGTAGGTTCGGGTGTAGGTTCGGTCTTACTTTTCCATCTGCTCCAGGAATAACGGCCTTTACAGTTCCAACTTTCCCTCTTCTGATGAACTGCTGATCAATAACAAGGAGGATAGTTCCAACAGTGATGTCATCTTTCCCTGTGTTCCACTTCTTTCTTGTTTGTAAGGTGGGTAGGAAGTGCTGTATGTAGTGTCTCCAGAAATGATCAGTGAGGACTTGAGTGTGCCTCCACCTTTTGCGACTGAGCAATTCGGTTTCTGGGTAGACGACTTGTGGGAGGGAGGAGTCTGGCCGCCCCATCAACAAGGAGTTTGGTGTGACAGGATCTGGGTCGGCTATGTCTGTTGAAACATAACCCAACGGTCTGGAGTTAAGGATGTTCTCTACCTCGATAAGAACAGTCCTTAACACCTCCTCTGACACATGCTGTGCTCCTAAGGTAGTGCGGAGAGCAGTCTTCACTGATCGCACTTCACGTTCCCAAGACCCGCCAAAGTGTGGAGCATTTGGGGGATTGAAACGGAACCGGATTTGTTCAGCTGCCTGTTGGTCTTGAAGTGCAGTTTCCATGGCCTTAATTGCTTCATGCAGTTCTGTACTGCCTCCTTTAAAGTTAGTGCCTTGATCTGACAGAAGCTCAAAGGGTCTTCCTCTGCGACCAATGAAGCGTCAGAGCGACATCAGGAAAGAATCTGCATCCATATTGACCAAAAGATCGATGTGCACTGCCTGAGTAGTAAGACACTTGTACAGGATGCCCCACCTCTTCTCGGTTCGCCTTCCTACTTTGACGAGCATTGGTCCAAAACAGTCCATTCCGGTGGAATAAAAGGTAGGTTTGAAGAGTCTCAAACTTGAGGGAGGCAACTGTGCTATTTTTGGGACCTCTGGTTGGCCTCTCCATTTCCTGCATTCAGGACAGTTGTGTTGGTGTCTTCGTATGATCTCTCTTCCTCTTAATATCCAATATTTTCTGCGGAGCTCAGCGAGGACTCGTTCAGCTCCAGGGTGCTTCAACTGATTGTCAAAGTGCTGAATTAGCAGCTTTGTTACAGGATGAGAGGGAGCTAGAAGTACTGGGTGCAGAAACTCCAGGCTCAGACTTTCACATTTGCGGAGTCTGCCACCTACTCGGATCTGGTCAGCAGACTTGTCATACTCAGGAGAAAGAGTAAGCAGTTTGCTGCTTGTTGGGATGGCTTTCCCTGATCTGATTCATCCAAATTCATCGGGAAAGCTCTCCATCTGAGCATGTCTCAAGAGGACAACCTCTGCTTCGCGGAAGTCATCAGATGTAGGGTGAAAACTGCTGTCAGCCGCCCCGTGTAGTGACCTCGTTGTGGCTTCCAGGAGTTTCTGATATGTGCTGAATTGCTGGATATCAGATAAGGTGGGACTGGCAGTTCCTGTCAGCAGACCGCAGAATGCTGTCTTTCTCAGCTCCTCAGCCTCTTCAGTAGATTCTCCAACAGATGCCTGTGGCCAGTGGTTGGGAGGGAGTAGTAGAAAGGGTGGACCTTTGCTCCAGCGATTCTCTCCAACCAGCAGAGACAGTTGTTTCCCTCTTGTTATATCATCAGCAGGATTGGTCACTGTGTCGACATAACACCAGGCAGCTGGGTCAGAGAGCTCCTGTATTTCTGCCACTCTGGTTCCAACAAACACTTTATATTGGCAGGAGTCTGACTGAAGCCAGTTAAGTACTGTGGTTGAATCTGTCCAGTACACTGTCTCAAGGACATCAATTATCAGCTCCTTCTTCAGGACTCAAGCTAACTGAGCTCCTGTTAGTGCACCACACAGTTCAAGCCTTGGGATAGAGAGTTGTTTCTTGGGTGCAACTCTTGATCTTGCAGCAATGAAGGCTACCTGGACTTTTCCATTCTCTTCAGTGCGCAGGTAGGCCACAGATCCATACGTAGAGTTCAGAGGAGTCGCAGAAAACATGAATGCTGCGACGGCTGTTGCTACAGTCCTGGTAGGGTCTGTGTAGCATCTTGGCAATGTTATTAGCGACAGCTGATGTAGCTCCGATACCCACGCTTGCCAGGCCTGGAGCAAGTCTTCTGGGAGATAGGGATCATCCCAGCCCCTTTTTATGTCCCAGAGCCGTTGCATAATGATCTTTGGCTCTTGTGGTGTATGGAACAATGAATCCAAGAGGGTCATACTGTTGAGCAAGCAGCCGATACAAGCACTCTGTTGGTGAGAATCGGACTTACACTGCCACACTAGTCCGAGAGTGCGCTCTTGGGGATCTACCTTCTCCTGTGTGAACCAGAGTTCACTGCTCTCAGATCGCAGCTCTTTGGTTCGCTGACTTATGACAGACGGAATGTTGCTAGCCCATTGTCGTAGTTCGAATCCACCATCCTTTAGGAGTGATTGCAATCGGTCCAACAGTTCCTTAGCTTGCTTTGCAGAGGGCAGACTCTGTAAACAGTTGTCAACATAGAAACAGCGATCTATAGACAGGCGAGCCTCTTCCCCTGGCTCTGTGTGGCGCTGGACATGAGTTTGTAGCGCAAAAGTGGCACAACACGGACTGCATGTTGTCCCAAAGGGGAGCACCTGCCACTCGTAGACAGTTGGTTCTTTGTCTAACTGCATGTCACACCATAAGAAACGGAGGAATGGTTTGTCTTCTTCCAGCAGGTGGACCTGGTGGAACATGCCTTTAATATCTCTGCTGATGGTGACTGGATGTTCCCTGAACCGTAGGAGAACTCCTAGCAGGCTCGATCCCAGTGTGGGACCAGGAAGGAGGTGGTCATTCAAATTCTGGCCCTTAAATGTGAAGGAGCAGTTGAAGACTATCCTGTCTTTTCCATTGTGGTGTACCATATGGTGGGGTATGAACCACGAATGGCTGCTCTCTTCAGCCTCTCCTGGAGAAATGGGTGTAATATAGCCAGCATCAAGCAGTTTGTGAACCTCCTTTGAATAGATTGCTGCATTATCAGGTGCTCTTGCTAGCCTTCTTTCCGTTCCACATAGCAGATTCAACACAGCCTCATTTGTAGCACAGAGTGGAGGAAGATTTTCTTTCCACAGAAGTGGAGTAGCATAGTGTCTAACCCCATCCACTTCTACTCTAGTTGTCTTCTCCTCTAGCTGTCGGACTGCCTCTGTGTCCTGTTTCGACCTGGTGATGAGCCGCTCACTCCGATAAGGCAGCGAATCTAGTTGCCAGAGTTTCTCAACATGGTTGAAGAGCTCGGTTTCTGGAAGGGTACAGGAGGTAAACAGGCACTGTTGTGGAGTTAGGCCATACCTAACCCTAACCTATCCTTCCATTGTCTTCTGTTTTTCAGGTGTTAGGTGGCAATGAAAGCAGGCTAAGCAAGTTGGTTCAGTTTTCTGTCCCCCGGGAGAATAGGGTGTCCAACTGTGATATATAATCCTCTCAGTGATCTTTGGGTCTACCTCTATGGAGGATACATTTTTTAACCCCTTGTGAGTGTAATATCATTACTTTTGTTACTTCTAAAAGCTCATGGAAAAATGTGAAGAATTGAAGTTAGATTAACTTGTAAATATAAACCTTATCCACAATATGAAGAGCATTGGTGCCTTGATGAGTAACCGTAATGTATATTTATATGCAGATGATATGATGATGATGATTTGTTGATGAGGTAACTGGTTGTTAAGAACACCTTCAACTGTCATGTATTGTTCTGTTTTTATTATTGTTAAGCCTCTTGAACATTACCCTGGCTGAGGATTCATCATTATCATCTTCATTTATTTATTTGAATCCTTGTCAAACACACTTAGGGCTCTCCCTCAATAGACCCTCGTACGTTTTGAAATAAGAGACTTTTCATTGCTTCCTGAGTCGAGCATAACTTTCTGATCCAAATTTTAGTCACAATCGATCCAAAATATTTAGAGACGTTTCAATCTGAGGTAAAGAGGTGGAGAAACTTTTTTATTTTTCATACAGACACATTACTTCCTATTCTAAAATGACACAACAGTCCAGGTTCCTTATCTGTCCTCACAAACACAGACGACCACACACTAAGTAAACACCATTGTTAAAAACCAGTCGTAGTTGATCTTCCACTTTGTAGCAGCCATAAACATGAGAGGAATTCTGAATATGTGCACTTTCAGAAGCAACAGTTGGAAGACTTCACAGTTTTAAGGTGGTCGTAAATAAACGACTATTATAAATCAAGCTTCAGAAAGCTTTCATACACAGACGGGTGCCTTGTATCCACTTAACTAAGTGACTGGAATATAGATATGTAAATATACAGATGATGCCTCCTAGTGTCCAATGTAGGAAAGTGCATTTCTTTACAGATGGATAGAAACCTTATACTACCTGTAGTCATGGGGGATGGGCTAATATTGTCTGATTTTTCACCATCCAGCAGTTTGGAATATGTGTTTGGAGAATTTCAAACTGATAAAGCGGATGACTATATTTCATAAAAAAATGATAAATCTGACTATATGACTTTTTATAATTGTTACAATATTTTAGCAGAATAACATTACTCTCTCATTACCAACAATGTGTTTAAACTAGCAACCTGTTAGCTAAGCTAAGCACCTAGAATGATAATAATGTTGGGAATTTTGACAATACTGCATCCCAGTTTGAGAAAAATTTAAGCAACAGATGTTTAAAGATTTTCCAGTGGGAACAGCACAGTATACGTCAGTTTGTTATTATAGCTAAAATTCTCCTCTTAAACAGTTGACAGAGAGTGCATTTTGATATGGTAAACATCCAGTGCGGACCATGGCTGGTGTCATAAAGGTGTAAGTGCAAAGTGCAAGCCTAAAACTTACTTTGAAGGCAAATATCAACCAGTCTTTTCTGGTTTTGGGATATATAATGGGTAAAAATGTAAAAACACGGGCTTTCAGTACGAGGTTAATCTCAAATAACACCAAAATGTTTTTAAAAGTTGTAAGGGACATAAGCATCTGGTGCGACTGTTGTCATGTTACTTTCAAATCGTGAATTCATGTGTACATCTAACCTTTGCACCTACCAGCCACCGGACATAAGATTCTTTAAAAAATACTAGACATTAAGAAAATAAATAGCAAAGCAGAAAGAAAATAAATCAAAAATATGTGAGCCATGATTCCAGTGTTTTTTAATATGCTGCACGTTTCTACATGTACGTCATTGCAGCCGTTGCAGAGCCTTTGCACCCCCCTGGCCACCATACTTCTGTCTATTTAATTGTACATTCAGGATCAGAGAAAGGAGTTTCACTGCTCCAGCATATACATTGAAATGTGATTCCCCCATGGAAATGTTACACCCTGTAGGTCAAACTATGTTGGCGACCCACATACTTTCTTTCAACGCTGTGTCCCTCTCCTGTTTCAACATGAAAAAAAAATTCCAAGAGAGCAAAAGTCACAACCACAACCACAATGCTCAGCTTTTATCTAACCAAAGATTTGGAAGATGTGACATTCAGTGGTGTTGAACAATAATGTGTTGCAAGTCGTAGACTGAGTTAAAGGCGTCATATGCACTTCACACTTAAATGTTATAGTAAATCAAGTATATCCTCTGAGTAATGACTGTCTACAATGGGTGTAACACCGAGTCCCACTGTCCGTGATGTTTTCTGAGTTTTCCGAGTCATATTTTCAGTTTGTTGACATAGCCAGGACGATTTTGAAATGGTATTTGAAATGTGCAAGAATCAGCAGCAGATTAGATAAAAGAAGATTTCATCAGGTAACAGAGGAGAAGATTCAGCTGAGCAAATGGATGATTGAGTATCCAGAGAGCAGAAAAAACAGAGGGTCTGGAGGTTAACGTTGTATAACACTCGTATACTTTACATTCCTGCTGTGATTCGCTTCTTTGTTATGTGGCTCAACCCGCTCAAGTCGCTAGCCCTTAGGCGTGGAGCAGGGGCTGGACCCTTCACCCCTTCCTCACTTACAGGCAGCATAAAAGGAGCTGAGTCCAACCTTGCCTTTATTCTCTCCATCCAGAGCAGGAAGACACCTCCACCATGACCTCCTACTCACGCTCAATCAACTACTCGGCTGGAAGCCGCATCGGCTCCCAGAGGGCCCCCAGTGTGTATGCTGGCGCCGGAGGCTCTGGGGTCCGCATCTCCAGCATGAGCGCTTCCAGAAGTTTCTCCTCTGCTGGTGCAGGCTTTTCTGCCTCTGGGGCTGGTGGCAATGCTGGCTTCAACCTGGCCGATGCCGCCGACATCTCTGACAACAAGAAGATGGCCATGCAGAACCTGAATGACCGTTTGGCCACCTACCTGGATAAGGTGCGCAAGCTTGAGGCAGCCAACAGCGACCTGGAGCTTAAGATCAGACAGTTCCTGGAGAAGAAGACCAAACCTGAAGGCCACGACTACACTGCATTCAAGGTCTCCATCAGCGACCTGCAGGACAAGGTGAGACAAAGTTCTGGTTCTGTACACAGATCTGCCTCTATCCTTCTTAAAATAGGTAACTTTAGGCTGTGGCTAAGAGTGAGATCATTTCCAAGCATCAGGATAATAATTATTTGTGTAACTGGAGATGCCAGAAGACTTTTGTAACTGAAGATGCCAAAAGACTTTTGTAACTGAAGATGCCCAAAGCTTTCAGGGTCAATAATGAAATCTTCTACAGCACAAAAGCTTTAAAAGCCCCACACCCAAACTCAGGCGTTCAGTCACACAGGCAGGAGTGATGAGTAGTTTTCTGCAGGATGTACACAGGCGCAGCCACACCCTGATCACCACCTGCAACAGAGACATGCGAGCTGCAGCTCTGAGTTTGCACAGTGTGGGCACAGGAAGAGAAAACCAGTCAAACATTGAGAGAAAAATTTGCCTCATATTTGCATATCTTGTTTATATATCATTTGTGAAACCAACTCATGAAACTCTGTACTAGAGAAGTATAGAACCAACATTTCCCTTTAATTTTATCAGATCTTTTACGCCACTGGTGCCAATGGCTCTCTCTACCTGGCGATCGATAATGCCAAGCTGGCTGCTGATGACTTCAAGGTTAAGTGAGTATATTAGCCCTGGTTTCAAACACAAAATGTTTTAACTAAAATGAACAGCTGACTCCTCAGAGTGTCTTAAAGTACAACTACATCCTGAACAAGATTCATGGTTTTCTTGTTGAAAATCACATGAGAAGGGGTGCATATAAACAAGGACCCTAATGAAATGGAAGGACAAAATTGTTTTTTCTTTGTCCAAATGAATTGCTTATTTAGGGTCCTGAACATGGCCCAAAACTCATTAAACTTAGAATGCCCATCAGGTCTGGTCAGAAATGTAATATTTTGCAAAAAGGCTCCACAGCGCCCCCTTGGAATTTTCAAATAGGGCTCCTCATAGAGGTTACTTTGACCTACATGAATGAAACTGGGTATGCATATTAACCATGTCAAGACCTACTGAAACTTCTCATGCACCCTTAGCTAAAACCCAACAGGAAGTCCACTATTTTGATTTGAATGAAAAAAGAAAGACTTTATTTTCATATTTGAGAAAAATTGTCACATTTCAAGGTTTCATTTACTCATTGCTATCTATTAGATTTCTTGCAAGTGGATCACAGTAGTGATTGATTGTTGTCTGCTGGTGTGCAGGTACGAGAACGAGCTGGCCATGCGTCAATCAGTGGAGGCCGACATCGCCGGGCTGAGGAGGGTCCTGGATGAGCTTACTCTGGGAAGATCAGACCTGGAGATGCAGATCGGATCCATAAAGGAGGAACTCATCCAGCTCAAGAGGAACCACGAGGAGGTGAGCAAGAAGCTGCAATTAGCCACAATAAAACATTCCTGGTTTTAAGTTATATATAACATCTTCTTGACCATTATCATTTGTTTAACAGGTTTCTCAAAGCTTCTTTAGGACAGAAGAAACTGTAAAACTATTTTGACAAAAGAACCCAAAAAAAAAAAAAAAAAAAAGACAGGAATGACTTTTAATTCTTTCGAAAGGTGATTGAAGCAGATATATTTGCATCTAATGTCTCAGGAAGCTTGAAGTAAGATAATGGTAAACCCATTACACATTGCTATATTTAAATGCCATTGTTAATTTGGTAGAGAGAATGTCTAAAATTTGAAATAGGTCAAATTAAGTTAAAATCTTAAAGGTAACATATTATGCAAAATACAACTTACCAGGTTTTTGGTGGATTTTGGGGAGCTCTGAGACTTATTTAAACTGCTTAAAAAGGAGGATAATATGTGACCTTTAAAGTTGGTTTACTTGTCTGAAGGTCAGTGAAAATGGACCAAATTAAAAAAACTTGACTTTTGACTTAAAAACCAACATAAAAAACGAATGAGCTCCTGTCATGAACTCATTTTTTCTTTGCTGTTGATGTGCTTTCCTGCAGGACCTTCTCAATATGAGGGCCCAGGTTGGAGGTCAGGTCAATGTGGAGGTGGACGCTGCTCCTCAGCAGGACCTTTCTGTTGTCATGGCTGAAATCAGAGAACACTATGAGACCGTTGCCAGCAAGAGCCGCAAAGACCTGGATGCCTGGTTCTGTGCCAAGGTAAGCTTCAAACAACATGTCGACAACATGCCTCTAAATGTTACTTTCTTTAAGCCTTACATTCTTGAATATTAAATAATTATTTTTAGTCATTGAAGAACTCCAGTTAGCCATCAGATCAATAAAGTGTTTGAAAAGGATGGTAAAAAAATTGTAGTGTCGTCTGCATACAGCATGATTATAAGCAGTTTTAAAATGCCCACATGATTGATGACATTTAATCTTTGTATTTTTGTTGTTTGTTCAGTCTGAAGAGCTCAATAAGGAGGTTGCTGTGAGCACAGAAACTCTTCAAACATCCCGCTCTGAAATCACAGACGTCAGACGCAACCTTCAGGGCCTGGAGATCGAGCTCCAATCCCAGCTTAGCATGGTGAGTTTCTACTTTTTCTTGGTCTCTTTTCTTGTGAAAAACACAGTATGTAAATCCCCCTCACACTGCTGCTTCTCCCTTTCAGAAAGCGTCTCTTGAAGGAACCCTAACAGAAACCAATAACCGCTTTGCCAGCATGCTGGCCGGGTACCAGAGGCAGGTGGGCGGTCTGGAGGAGCAGCTCGCCCAGCTGAGAGCAGACCTGGAGCGTCAGGGAAATGAGTACCAGACGCTGCTGGACATGAAAACCAGACTGGAGATGGAGATTGCTGAGTACAGGAGGCTTCTGGATGGAGAACTCTTAACGTAAGTTCACCAGTTTTGTTGTTTTGGTTAAAATAGGTATACTTGATAATGGGTTTTGCGACACATAGAACAATGGGTTTTGCGACACATAGAACAAAGTGACATTAATTAAATAACTTTAAATAATACAAATTTGATTTTTGGCTGCACGTTTTACAAAAATCCAGCATAAAGCTGTACTTCTGACATAACCTATCATTGATTAGAAGAGTCCATGGTATACTCTCGTTTATCAGTAAACTGACAGCTGACTCGTGTTGTTGTGTTTTCCTGCAGACCGCCTGTTTCCACAACCACCACAACAACAAGGAGGGTTGTCATTGTCACAGAGACCGTGGATGGTAAAGAGGTCAGCTCTGAAACTGTGATGAGAGATTGAGACAACAAACATCCGTCAATTTGCTGCCAGCCATTCTCAGAAATACACCAATAAAAAATACTTCTGATGAACTGAAACATGTTTGTGTGTGTGTTTGATGTCTGTATGTATCATTTATGCTCTCACTTGTCAACCTCAAACAAGTAAATATCTTTATTTTTCCTAATTTGGTTCCAAATGTTGCACATTAGAAGACATACATTTTAAAATACTGTATGTACAATTGATACTAATAATAAGTACTTTAATTATAGCAGGCAAAGACAAAGCAAACAGACAAAGCAAAGACATAAACTCAGGACAACAACAGAACAGACATCAACAGTCGAGCCAAACAGAGAGTAGAAAAATAATATCAATGGTAAAAACAGGAATAAGAAAGACAATCACTGAAAATTAAACAACAGATAAAAAGTCAACAAGATGCTGAGAACAACACAAACATAAAGAAGAAGAGGGAGACAATGTCACATCACAGGCACTTAAAACAGAATGAAGATCCATCCAACCATTCTCTTTAACTGCTTCCCGTCCGGGGTCACGGGGGGCCGAAGCCAAGAGACAACCAGCCACACTCACATTCACACCTACCGGCAATTTAGAGTCACCAATTAGAGAGGAGAACCCACACATACACGCGGAGAACATACAAACTCCACACAGAGAGGCTCCTGTCCCAAGGGGATTTTAACCAGGAACCTCCTCGCTGTGAGGAAACAGGAGGGTCTGAGGTCACGAGGTCTATTTATTTGTTTTTTAAAACTTTCCATAATCTCACCCCAAAGGAAGAATGTGCAACTTTTTGATCCAGTAGATGTCGCCTTTGAGCACCAGCAAGAAACCAAAACAAACTGCTGTTTGGCGACACCTCCGCTGTTCTGAAGCCCTCTGCTCTCCTGCAGTGACACACATCCAACCCCTCTCCACTCGCATTCCCACGAAGCAGTTCTACGTTATCTGTTACAACGCATCATAGTTAGGCACCATTAAGCGCAAGTGGCGGACAAAATTGTTCTTGGCCTGAGCTGCAATCACCTGTGACCTGTGTTGTTGTGTTAGCAGGCTAAAGTTAGCACACTTTGGCTAGCTTGTCACTTCATTGTACACATAAATTGACACGGAATGACCATGATGTAAAGACACTTAATTGACATCCAAATAAGCAGTGAGACTATGAACAATACAAAGGACAGCAATATTCCAGCAATACTCATCTCACTTGTCTCACGGACGCACACAGTAATAATAAAAGTCAGTCAGAAAATACACGAGTCCTTTTAGTTGAATCCAAACTTGTCTGGGCGTGTCTCTCTCACTGCCGTTACTTTGGAGATGCGCTGCGCATGCTGCATTCACGGGCGCTCAGACAATGAGCAACACATTCAGGTGCACTCAGAAACAGGAGATGCAGAACAAAAGACAAACCTGAACAGGCCTTTTTTACCGCCACCCCCAAATTTGTTAATCAAATTTGCCATCAGTGAGGTTTCTGTCATGTATCCGTCCCTTATTGGGGTAGTGCAGGTAATCGGATGAGGCGTACCACAGGGCGGGTGTAGGTTCGGTCCTTCACTTGGACAACTGCTGTTCTTACTTTTCCATCTGCTCCAGGAATAACTGCTCCAGTTCCAACTTTCCCTCTTGGAAACTGCTGATCAATAACAAGGACGATAGCTCCAACAGTGATGTCATCTTTCCCTGTGTTCCACTTCTTTCTTGTTTGTAAGGTGGGGAGGAAGTGCTGTATGTAGTGTCTCCAGAAATGATCAGTGAGGACTTGAGTGTGCCTCCACCTTTTGCGACTGAGCAATTCGGTTTCTGGGTAGACGACTTGTGGGAGGGAGGAGTCTGGCCGCCCCATCAACAAGGAGTTTGGTGTGACAGGATCTGGGTCGGCTATGTCTGTTGAAACATAACCCAACGGTCTGGAGTTAAGGATGCTCTCTACCTCGATAAGAACAGTCCTTAACACCTCCTCTGACACATGCTGTGCTCCTAAGGTAGTGCGGAGAGCAGTCTTCACTGATCGCACTTCACGTTCCCAAGACCCGCCAAAGTGTGGAGCATTTGGGGGATTGAAACGGAACCGGATTTGTTCAGCTGCCTGTTGGTCTTGAAGTGCAGTTTCCATGGCCTTAATTGCTTCATGCAGTTCTGTACTGCCTCCTTTAAAGTTAGTGCCTTGATCTGACAGAAGCTCAAAGGGTCTTCCTCTGCGACCAATGAAGCGTCAGAGCGACATCAGGAAAGAATCTGCATCCATATTGACCAAAAGATCGAGGTGCACTGCCCGAGTAGTAAGACACTTGTACAGGATGCCCCACCTCTTCTCGGTTCGCCTTCCTACTTTGACGAGCATTGGTCCAAAACAGTCCATTCCGGTGGAATAAAAGGTAGGTTTGAAGAGTCTCAAACTTGAGGGAAGCAACTGTGCTATTTTTGGGACCTCTGGTTGGCCTCTCCATTTCCTGCATTCAGGACAGTTGTGTTGGTGTCTTCGTATGATCTCTCTTCCTCTTAATATCCAATATTTTCTGCGGAGCTCAGCGAGGACTCGTTCAGCTCCAGGGTGCTTCAACTGATTGTCAAAGTGCTGAATTAGCAGCTTTGTGACAGGATGAGAGGGAGCTAGAAGTACTGGGTGCAGAAACTCCAGGCTCAGGCTTTCACATTTGCGGAGTCTGCCACCTACTTGGATCAGGTCAGCAGACTTGTCATACTCAGGAGAAAGAGTAAGCAGTTTGCTGCTTGTTGGGATGGCTTTCCCTGATCTGATTCATCCAAATTCATCGGGAAAGCTCTCCATCTGAGCATGTCTCAAGAGGACAACCTCTGCTTCGCGGAAGTCATCAGATGTAGGGTGAAAACTGCTGTCAGCCGCCCCGTGTAGTGACCTCGTTGTGGCTTCCAGGAGTTTCTGATATGTGCTGAATTGTTGGATATCAGATAAGGTGGGACTGGCAGTTCCTGTCAGCAGACCGCAGAATGCTGTCTTTCTCAGCTCCTCAGCCTCTTCAGTAGATTCTCCAACAGATGCCTGTGGCCAGTGGTTGGGAGGGAGTAGTAGAAAGGGTGGACCTTTGCTCCAGCGATTCTCTCCAACCAGCAGAGACAGTTGTTTCCCTCTTGTTATATCATCAGCAGGATTGGTCACTGTGTCGACATAACACCAGGCAGCTGGGTCAGAGAGCTCCTGTATTTCTGCCACTCTGGTTCCAACAAACACTTTATATTGGCAGGAGTCTGACTGAAGCCAGTTAAGTACTGTGGTTGAATCTGTCCAGTACACTGTCTCAAGGACATCAATTATCAGCTCCTTCTTCAGGACTCAAGCTAACTGAGCTCCTGTTAGTGCACCACACAGTTCAAGCCTTGGGATAGAGAGTTGTTTCTTGGGTGCAACTCTTGATCTTGCAGCAATGAAGGCTACCTGGACTTTTCCATTCTCTTCAGTGCGCAGGTAGGCCACAGATCCATACGCAGAGTTCAGAGGAGTCGCAGAAAACATGAATGCTGCATGGTAGGGTCTGTGTAGCATCTTGGCAATGTTATTAGCAACAGTTGATGTAGCTCCGATACCCACGCTTGCCAGGCCTGGAGCAAGTCTTCTGGGAGATGGGGATCATCCCAGCCCCTTTTCTTGTCCCAGAGCCGTTGCACAATGATCTTTGGCTCTTGTGGTATATGGAACAATGAATCCAAGAGGGTCATACTGTTGAGCAAGCAGCCGATACAAGCACTCTGTTGGTGCTTGTATAACAGAGAATCGGACTTACACTGCCACACTAGTCCGAGAGTGCGCTCTTGGGGATCTACCTTCTCCTGTGTGAACCAGAGTTCACTGCTCTCAGATCGCAGCTCTTTGGTTCGCTGACTTATGACAGACGGAATGTTGCTAGCCCATTGTCGTAGTTCGAATCCACCATCCTTTAGGAGTGATTGCAATCGGTCCAACAGTTCCTTAGCTTGCTTTGCAGAGGGCAGACTCTGTAAACAGTTGTCAACATAGAAACAGCGATCTATAGACAGGCGAGCCTCTTCCCCTGGCTCTGTGTGGCGCTGGACATGAGTTTGTAGCGCAAAAGTGGCACAACACGGACTGCATGTTGTCCCAAAGGGGAGCACCTGCCACTCGTAGACAGTTGGTTCTTTGTCTAACTGCATGTCACACCATAAGAAACGGAGGAATGGTTTGTCTTCTTCCAGCAGGTGGACCTGGTGGAACATGCCTTTAATATCTCTGCTGATGGTGACTGGATGTTCCCTGAACCGTAGGAGAACTCCTAGCAGGCTCGATCCCAGTGTGGGACCAGGAAGGAGGTGGTCATTCAAATTCTGGCCCTTAAATGTGAAGGAGCAGTTGAAGACTATCCTGTCTTTTCCATTGTGGTGTACCATATGGTGGGGTATGAACCACGAATGGCTGCTCTCTTCAGCCTCTCCTGGAGAAATGGGTGTAATATAGCCAGCATCAAGCAGTTTGTGAACCTCCTTTGAATAGATTGCTGCATTATCAGGTGCTCTTGCTAGCCTTCTTTCCGTTCCACATAGCAGATTCAACACAGCCTCATTTGTAGCACAGAGTGGAGGAAGATTTTCTTTCCACAGAAGTAGAGTAGCATAGTGTCTAACCCCATCCACTTCTACTCTAGTTGTCTTCTCCTCTAGCTGTCGGATTGCCTCTGTGTCCTGTTTCGACCTGGTGATGAGCCGCTCACTCCGATAAGGCAGCGAATCTAGTTGCCAGAGTTTCTCAACATGGTTGAAGAGCTCAGTTTCTGGAAGGGTACAGGAGGTAAACAGGCACTGTTGTGGAGTTAGGCCATACCTAACCCTAACCTATCCTTCCATTGTCTTCTGTTTTTCAGGTGTTAGGTGGCAGTGAAAGCAGGCTAAGCAAGTTGGTTCAGTTTTCTCTCCCCCGGGAGAATAGGGTGTCCAACTGTGATATATAATCCTCTCAGTGAGCTTTGGGTCTACCTCTATGGAGGATACATTTTTTAACCCCTTGTGAGTGTAATATCATTACTTTTGTTACTTCTAAAAGCTCATGGAAAAATGTGAAGAATTGAAGTTAGATTAACTTGTAAATATAAACCTTATCCACAATATGAAGAGCATTGGTGCCTTGATGAGTAACCGTAATGTATATTTATATGCAGATGATATGATGATGATGATTTGCTGATGAGGTAACTGGTTGTTAAGAACACCTTCAACTGTCATGTATTGTTCTGTTTTTATTATTGTTAGGCCTCTTGAACATTACCCTGGCTGAGGATTCATCATTATCATCTTCATTTATTTATTTGAATCCTTGTCAAACACACTGAGGGAGAGCCCTCAATAGACCCTCGTACGTTTTGAAATAAGAGACTTTTCAAAGTCATCACATTGCTTCCTGAGTCGAGCATAACTTTCTGATCCAAATTTTAGTCACAATCGATCCAAAATATTTAGAGACGTTTCAATCTGAGGTAAAGAGGTGGAGAAACTTTTTTATTTTTTATACAGACACATTACTTCCTCTTCTAAAATGACACAACAGTCCAGGTTCCTTATCTGTCCTCACAAACACAAACGACCACACACTAAGTAAACACCATTGTTAAAAACCAGTCGTAGTTGATCTTCCACTTTGTAGCAGCCATAAACATGAGAGGAATTCTGAATGTGTGCACTTTCAGAAGCAACAGTTGGAAGACTTCACAGTTTTAAGGTGGTCGTAAATAAACGACTATTATAAATCAAGCTTCAGAAAGCTTTCATACACAGACTGGTGCCTTGTATCCACTTAGCTAAGTGACTGGAATATAGATATGTAAATATACAGATGATGCCTCCTAGTGTCCAATGTAGGAAAGTGCATTTCTTTACAGATGGATAGAAACCTTATACTACCTGTAGTCATGGGGGATGGGCTAATATTGTCTGATTTTTCACCATCCAGCAGTTTGGAATATGTGTTTGGAGAATTTCAAACTGATAAAGCGGATGACTATATTTCATAAAAAAATGATAAATCTGACTATATGACTTTTTATAATTGTTACAATATTTTAGCAGAATAACATTACTCTCTCATTACCAACAATGTGTTTAAACTAGCAACCTGTTAGCTAAGCTAAGCACCTAGAATGATAATAATGTTGGGAATTTTGACAATACTGCATCCTAGTTTGAGAAAAATTTAAGCAACAGATGTTTAAAGATTTTCCAGTGGGAACAGCACAGTATACGTCAGTTTGTTATTATAGCTACAATTCCCCTCTTAAACAGTTGACAGAGAGTGCATTTTGATATGGTAAACATCCAGTGCGGACCATGGCTGGTGTCATAAAAGTGTAAGTGCAAAGTGCAAGCCTAAAACTTACTTTGAAGGCAAATATCAACCAGTCTTTTCTGGTTTTGGGATATATAATGGGTAAAAATGTAAAAACACTGGCTTTCAGTACGAGGTTAATCTCAAATAACACCAAAATGTTTTTAAAAGTTGTAAGGGACATAAGCATCTGGTGCGACTGTTGTCATGTTACTTTCAAATCGTGAATTCATGTGTACATCTAACCTTTGCACCTACCAGCCACCGGACATAAGATTCTTTCAAAAATACTAGACATTAAGAAATAAATAGCAAAGCAGAAAGAAAATAAATCAAAAATATGTGAGTCATGATTCCAGTGTTTTTGAATATGCTGCACGTTTCTACATGTACGTCATTGCAGCCGTTGCAGAGCCTTTGCACCCCCCTGGCCACCATACTTCTGTCTATTTAATTGTACATTCAGGATCAGAGAAAGGAGTTTCACTGCTCCAGCATATACATTGAAATGTGATTCCCCCATGGAAATGTTACACCCTGTAGGTCAAACTATGTTGGCGACCCACATACTTTCTTTCAACGCTGTGTCCCTCTCCTGTTTCAACATGAAAAAAAAATTCCAAGAGAGCAAAAGTCACAACCACAACCACAATGCTCAGCTTTTATCTAACCAAAGATTTGGAAGATGTGACATTCAGTGGTGTTGAACAATAATGTGTTGCAAGTCGTAGACTGAGTTAAAGGCGTTATATGCACTTCACACTTAAATGTTATAGTAAATCAAGTATATCCTCTGAAAATAACTCTGTGAGTAATGACTGTCTACAATGGGTGTAACACCCGAGTCCCACTGTCCGTGATGTTTTCCGAGTCATATTTTCAGTTTGTTGACATAGCCAGGACGATTTTGAAATGGTATTTGAAATGTGCAAGAATCAGCAGCAGATTAGATAAAAGAAGATTTCATCAGGTAACAGAGGAGAAGATTCAGCTGAGCAAATGGATGATTGAGTATCCAGAGAGCTGAAAAAAAAGAGGGTCTGGAGGTCAACGTTGTATAACACTCGTATACTTTACATTCCTGCTGTGATTCGCTTCTTTGTTATGTGGCTCAACCCGCTCAAGTCGCTAGCCCTTAGGCGTGGAGCAGGGGCTGGACCCTTCACCCCTTCCTCACTTACAGGCAGCATAAAAGGAGCTGAGTCCAACCTTGCCTTTATTCTCTCCATCCAGAGCAGGAAGACACCTCCACCATGACCTCCTACTCACGCTCAATCAACTACTCGGCTGGAAGCCGCATCGGCTCCCAGAGGGCCCCCAGTGTGTATGCCGGCGCCGGAGGCTCTGGGGTCCGCATCTCCAGCATGAGCGCTCCCAGAAGTTTCTCCTCTGCTGGTGCAGGCTTTTCTGCCTCTGGGGCTGGTGGCAATGCTGGCTTCAACCTGGCCGATGCCACCGACATCTCTGACAACAAGAAGATGGCCATGCAGAACCTGAATGACCGTCTGGCCACCTACCTGGATAAGGTGCGCAAGCTTGAGGCAGCCAACAGCGACCTGGAGCTTAAGATCAGACAGTTCCTGGAGAAGAAGACCAAACCTGAAGGCCACGACTACACTGCATTCAAGGTCTCCATCAGCGACCTGCAGGACAAGGTGAGACAAAGTTCTGGTTCTGTACACAGATCTGCCTCTATCCTTCTTAAAATAGGTAACTTTAGGCTGTGGCTAAGAGTGAGATCATTTCCAAGCATCAGGATAATAATCATTTGTGTAACTGGAGATGCCAGAAGACTTTTGTAACTGAAGATGCCAAAAGACTTTTGTAACTGAAGATGCCCAAAGCTTTCAGGGTCAATAATGAAATCTTCTACAGCACAAAAGCTTTAAAAGCCCCACACCCAAACTCAGGCGTTCAGTCACACAGGCAGGAGTGATGAGTAGTTTTCTGCAGGATGTACACAGGTGCAGCCACACTCTGATCACCACCTGCAACAGAGACATGCGAGCTGCAGCTCTGAGTTTGCACAGCGTGGGCACAGGAAGAGAAAACCAGTCAAACATTGAGAGAAAAATTTGCCTCATATTTGCATATCTTGTTTATATATCATTTGTGAAACCAACTCATGAAACTCTGTACTAGAGAAGTATAGAACCAACATTTCCCTTTAATTTTATCAGATCTTTTACGCCACTGGTGCCAATGGCTCTCTCTACCTGGCGATCGATAATGCCAAGCTGGCTGCTGATGACTTCAAGGTTAAGTGAGTATATTAGCCCTGGTTTCAAACACAAAATGTTTTAACTAAAATGAACAGCTGACTCCTCAGAGTGTCTTAAAGTACAACTACATCCTGAACAAGATTCATGGTTTTCTTGTTGAAAATCATATGAGAAGGGGTGCATATAAACGAGGACCCTAATGAAATGGAAGGACAAAATTGTTTTTTCTTTGTCCAAATTAATTGCTTATTTTGGGTCCTGAACATGGCCCAAAACTCATTAAACTTGGAATGCCCATCAGGTCTGGTCAGAAATGTAATATTTTGCAAAAAGGCTCCACAGCGACCCCTTGGAATTTTCAAATAGGGCTCCTCATAGAGGTTACTTTGACCTACATGAATGAAACTGGGTATGCATATTAACCATGTCAAGACCTACTGAAACTTCTCATGCACCCTTCACTAAAACCCAACAGGAAGTCCACTATTTTGATTTGAATGAAAAAAGAATGACTTTATTTTCATATTTGAGAAAAATTGTCACATTTCAAGGTTTCATTTACTCATTGCTATCTATTAGATTTCTTGCAAGTGGATCACAGTAGTGATTGATTGTTGTCTGCTGGTGTGCAGGTACGAGAACGAGCTGGCCATGCGTCAAACAGTGGAGGCCGACATCGCCGGGCTGAGGAGGGTCCTGGATGAGCTTACTCTGGGAAGATCAGACCTGGAGATGCAGATCGGATCCATAAAGGAGGAACTCATCCAGCTCAAGAGGAACCACGAGGAGGTGAGCAAGAAGCTGCAATTAGCCACAATAAAACATTCCTGGTTTTAAGTTATATATAACATCTTCTTGACCATTATCATTTGTTTAACAGGTTTCTCAAAGCTTCTTTAGGACAGAAGAAACTGTAAAACTATTTTGACAAAAGAACCCAAAAAAAAAAAAAAAAAAAGACAGGAATGACTTTTAATTCTTTCGAAAGGTGATTGAAGCAGATATATTTGCATCTAATGTCTCAGGAAGCTTGAAGTAAGATAATGGTAAACCCATTACACATTGCTATATTTAAATGCCATTGTTAATTTGGTAGAGAGAATGTCTAAAATTTGAAATAGGTCAAATTAAGTTAAAATCTTAAAGGTAACATATTATGCAAAATACAACTTACCAGGTTTTTGGTGGATTTTGGGGAGCTCTGAGACTTATTTAAACTGCTTAAAAAGGAGGATAATATGTGACCTTTAAAGTTGGTTTACTTGTCTGAAGGTCAGTGAAAATGGACCAAATTAAAAAAACTTGACTTTTGACTTAAAAACCAACATAAAAAACGAATGAGCTCCTGTCATGAACTCATTTTTTCTTTGCTGTTGATGTGCTTTCCTGCAGGACCTTCTCAATATGAGGGCCAAGGTTGGAGGTCAGGTCAATGTGGAGGTGGACGCTGCTCCTCAGCAGGACCTTTCTGTTGTCATGGCTGAAATCAGAGAACACTATGAGACCGTTGCCAGCAAGAGCCGCAAAGACCTGGATGCCTGGTTCTGTGCCAAGGTAAGCTTCAAACAACATGTCGACAACATGCCTCTAAATGTTACTTTCTTTAAGCCTTACATTCTTGAATATTAAATAATTATTTTTAGTCATTGAAGAACTCCAGTTAGCCATCAGATCAATAAAGTGTTTGAAAAGGATGGTAAAAAAATTGTAGTGTCGTCTGCATACAGCATGATTATAAGCAGTTTTAAAATGCCCACATGATTGATGACATTTAATCTTTGTATTTTTGTTGTTTGTTCAGTCTGAAGAGCTCAATAGGGAGGTTGCTGTGAGCACAGAAACTCTTCAAACATCCCGCTCTGAAATCACAGACGTCAGACGCAACCTTCAGGGCCTGGAGATCGAGCTCCAATCCCAGCTTAGCATGGTGAGTTTCTACTTTTTCTTGGTCTCTTTTCTTGTGAAAAACACAGTATGTAAATCCCCCTCACACTGCTGCTTCTCCCTTTCAGAAAGCGTCTCTTGAAGGAACCCTAACAGAAACCAATAACCGCTTTGCCAGCATGCTGGCCGGGTACCAGAGGCAGGTGGGCGGTCTGGAGGAGCAGCTCGCCCAGCTGAGAGCAGACCTGGAGCGTCAGGGAAATGAGTACCAGACGCTGCTGGACATGAAAACCAGACTGGAGATGGAGATTGCTGAGTACAGGAGGCTTCTGGATGGAGAGCTCTTAACGTAAGTTCACCAGTTTTGTTGTTTTGGTTAAAATAGGTATACTTAATATGTAAATTGGATTACAACAATGGGTTTTGCGACACATAAAACAAAGTGACATTAATTAAATAACTTTAAATAATACAAATTTGATTTTTGGCTGCACGTTTTACAAAAATCCAGCATAAAGCTGTACTTCTGACATAACCTATCATTGATTAGAAGAGTCGTTGTGTTGTTGTGTTTTCCTGCAGACCGCCTGTCTCCACAACCACCACAACAACAAGGAGGGTTGTCATTGTCACCAAAGAGACCGTGGATGGTAAAGAGGTCAGCTCTGAAACTGTGATGAGAGATTGAGACAACAAACATCCGTCAATTTGCTGCCAGCCATTCTCAGAAATACACCAATAAAAAATACTTCTGATGAACTGAAACATGTTTGTGTGTGTGTTTGATGTCTGTATGTATCATTTATGCTCTCACTTGTCAACCTCAAACAAGTAAATATCTTTATTTTTCCTAATTTGGTTCCAAATGTTGCACATTAGAAGACATACATTTTAAAATACTGTATGTACAATTGATACTAATAATAAGTACTTTAATTATAGCACCTTAAAAACAGATGTTTACAAAGAGTTTCGACAGACAAAGCAAAGGCATAAACTCAGGACAACAACAGAACAGACATCAACAGTCGAGTCAAACAGAGAGTAGAAAAATAATATCAATGGTAATAACAGGAACAAGAAAGATACAACGGGCAGGTATCAAGAGGCAGTTAAAGATATAAAAAAATACAATCACTGAAAATTAAACAACAGATAAAAAGTCAACAAGATGCTGAGAACAACACAAACATAAAAAAGAAGAGGGAGACAATGTCACGTCACAGGCACTTAAAACAGAATGAAGATCCATCCATCCATTCTCTTTAACTGCTTCCCGTCCGGGGTCACGGGGGGCCGAAGCCAAGAGACAACCAGCCACACTCACATTCACACCTACCGGCAATTTAGAGTCACCAATTAGAGAGGAGAACCCACACATACACGCGGAGAACATGCAAACTCCACACAGAGAGGCTCCTGTCCCAAGGGGATTTGAACCAGGAACCTCCTCGCTGTGAGGAAACAGGAGGGTCTGAGGTCACGAGGTCTATTTATTTGTTTTTTTTAAACTTTCCATAATCTCACCCCAAAGGAAGAATGTGCACTCGGATTTGTTTGTGTCAACTCAACTCAGCTTTATTTATACAGAACCTTCAATGCATAAAAACGTGCATCCCCATGCAGTGCTTTACAAAAGAACAAACAGAAAAGGACGGAAACTGAAAGAAATAGATTAAAACAAAAGGTAATAAATGATTAAAATCATACAATCGATATGAAGTATCACGGTAAAAATCAGTACTTAATAACACAGGAACAAGAATGAAGAGGATGGTGAGCTAACCATGACCACCAGACCTCAACTAACCCCACCATCCAAGTGTGGTAGGAATTAACTGAACTGAAAAAAACTTTCTGAAAAAGACATTCCTTCATGAAATGGATGAAAAAAATAGCCCTCCAAGCTGTATTTTTTCATGTATACGTATACATTGTGTAGTGCTTGTTAATTATTGGATTTTTTATAAATGTATTATTATATTTAAACAAACCTTTGTGCTTGGTCTTTATTGGTATACATTCACACACACACACACACACACACACACACACATTTGGTCATTTGTAAGTAATCCTTAAATTTAGCTTAACCCACTTGCTACAATATGGTATCTGAAGCAGTTTTTATTGACTTATTGACTTATTGTGACAAGCTTTTGAGTATTATTTTCAACTGAGTGAGTAGAATTGCAGCCGTAAACCGCCTCACTCTCCTGCAGACGTTCAATCTCTATCAGGTGTTTGAGACTCTGTGTGAACTTACATTGCATGCTTTGTTCAATTACATGTAACCAAACAGCAATTGTGAACTGTGAGTGTGAATTGGTAAATGGACTTGGGCTTGTATAGCGCTTTTCGAGTCTTCTGACTGCTCAAAGTGCTTTTACCTCGCAGGTCACACCTACACATTCACAGCCGTTTAAACACTGATCAGTTTGAACTAATCCATTCATACACACTCACATGCTGCTGATGAAGCAGCGGGAGCAACCTGGGGTTGCGTGTCTTGCCCGTGGACACTTCAAACATGTGGCTGCAGGAGCTGGGGATTGAACCCCCAACGTTCAGGTTGATAGAATACCGACTCCCTCACTGAGCCACAAATAAAAACACAAGAACCAGAACCAGATGCCAAATATTTAATTTATTGAATTCACAGAGTTGATCTGACATCAGCCTCTTAACTTGAGGTATGATTTATATTTTTAATACCGCTGATATCAGAGGGACTTTCGATATGCGATTATACTCGTCAACATTCATATCAGAGGGGCTAAATGGTTTTGGAACATCTTTACTATTCAGCTGATTGTTCTGTGACGATTGATTTCTCCTTTGCACTGGAGTTGGAGCTCACCACGTTTCCAGAGGAATCCACTTCCTGCACGATGGTTACGACTCGGGTGGTCTTGGTGACGGTGGTGGTGCTGCTTCAGAAACACAGGACAGGAAGAAGTCAATCAGCTTAGTTTGACCTTTATCATTTTATTTTACTCTATTTTAGATTAGTTTTTTGGCCTTTATTTGATAGGACAGGGGATAGAGCAGGAAATCAGAGAGAGCAAGTGGAAGATGACATGCGGGAAGTAATTTTAGATTTTTCATTGATTTGATTGTTTTGTTTTTTAACGTGTCTGTAGAAGTCCCTGAACTCACCTCTCAGTCTCGCCTTCCAGCAGCCTCCTGTACTCGGCGATCTCCAACTCCAGTCTGGTCTTGATGTCCAGCAGGTCGACATACAGGACCCTCTGGTTCTCCAGGTCGGCCCTCAGCTGGGTCAGCTGCTCCTCCAGGGCCACCACCTGCCTCTGATACCCCATTAGCATGTTAGCGTAGCGGCTCTTGGTCTCCTCCAGAGTCACCTCCAGAGCTCTTTTCTGTCAGCGGGAGGAGAAAGGAGGAGTGAAAGGTCAGCGGCGTTTCATAGTACTGATCAACATCAGAGTTCCAAAACCAATTTCTTTATTAAAAATGTGAAACTTTTCAGATGAAATGATAAGTCACCTTGCTGATGTGAGCCTGCAGTTTGATCTCCAGAGTCTGAACTGTTCTTCTGATATCGCCGACCTCACTCTTTGACGTCTGCAGTGTATCGGTGCTCACAGCCACCACTTTGTTCAGCTCTGCCGTCTGCAGAGAAAAACAGTCAATTATGTTATTGAGCCAAGTACCGGGTTCATCTGGAAGTATATGTCAATAACCATTTTTAAAATAAAAAGTAACTTTGAAGGTGAAGTGAAGATGAGATCTTTCAACTGGTCCTTTAGTCTCTGTTCTTGAGCTTTCAATCTCATCACATAAATTTTCCAACAATGATCGAACATAAAGAGGTCTCAAAACTGAAATAAACTGGAACTAATAGCAACTTTTTTTTAACAGCCGACAGGAGCAGAGTCTCACCTTGGCCTGGAACCAGGACTCCAGGTCTTTGCGGTTCTTGACAGCGACGTTTTCGTAGTGTGTTCTGATTCCGGCCATGACGGCGGCCAGGTCCTCCTGAGGCGCAGCGTCCACCTCCACGTTTACTTGACAGCCCACCTGAGCCCGCAGAACCAGCAGATCCTGCAGGAAGAACCCGGTTACTCATCCTGGTTTTTAATGTTTGCATTTCTTCGTCTCTCTGTTTTTTTGTTGGTTCTCACCTCCTCATGGTTCCTCTTCAGCATGATCAGTTCTTCCTTCAGACCCTCCACTTGATGCTCCAGGTCGGCACGGCTCAGAGTCAACTCGTCACGGACCCTCTTCAGCCCACCGATGTCGGCCTCCACAGACTGACGCATGGCCAGCTCGTTCTCGAACCTAAAAAAAAAAAAAATACCCGAATGATTTGAGGAAGAGAAGTTCACAAAAAGACCAAAGTAATACGATGATTTCATGCTCTGGCCTTTCATATGGGATGAATTAAAGTGTCACACTCACTTGATCTTGAAGTCATCAGTGGCGAGCTTGGCGTTGTCAATGGCGAGGATAAGGGCAGCGTTTCCACGAGCAGCCATGTGAATCTGAAAAGGAACAACATAAACTGGATGAGCATCTGATACTTTGGCTTCAGTAGATTTAATCTATCTACTTTTAAAACATCAGTGGAATTGAATGAGTACCAGGTGGAGCTAAAAACAATCAAACAATAAATTAAAAAATAAAATACAGAAAGACTCTTTCTTTTGTTGTTACAACTTTGTCCCTTCACTTAGTTCAATTCACCCCCTCCCCCCTCCCCCCGCCCCAGCCCCCAAACACAAACACTGAGAGACACACACCTGTTTTATCAGACAGGTTTCTCTACTTTGAATGTCTCTCTCCTCACCCTGTGTTTGACGTTGTTTTGAAAGTCAAACATCATTTCATGCAAATATTGAGAACACATATTTACTGAGGACTCATGACCAAAAAAAAGTGAACATACCTGAACATATTTACATGTTCGCCTCTTTATGTCAACAATGTCCCAGCACTATTTGTCTGTTGTGAAACTTTAGCCAGAGGCCTTTACAAATATACTTGATTGAAACATTAGTAGAACAAATAAAAATCAATAGAAAAAAATTTATCCGTGTTGGTAAAGAGTTAAAAATAATATTTTCACCTCAATTCTGGTCTTTATTTGGTTCAACATGTTGAGACTTTTCTGCTAAGATATGTAGCCTGCGAGGATAAACTCAGGGAAAAGACTACCCTATAAAATCAGCATTTCCTTCATTGTGTTCTTTTGCTCAAACGTCTGCTGTTTTGTGTCTGTGTTCTCACCTTTCCCTGCAGGTCTTTCACTCTGACGTTGAAGCTGCGGTAGTCGTGGACCTCAGGTCCCGTTCTGCTCTCCAGATACTGTCGGATCTTCAGCTCCAGGTCTCCGTTGGCCTTCTCCAGACTTCGCACCTTCTCCAGGTAGGTGGCCAGGCGGTCGTTGAGGTTCTGCATGGTCTCCTTTTCGCTGACGGCAACGTCGATAGCGTCGCTCAGGTCGAGTCTTCCTCCAGCTGCAGAGCTGGAAGAGAAGTTGAAGGAGGCCTTGGAGACACGGACTCCTGACCCTCCAGCTCCTCCATACACACTGCCGGATCCGGTGCTGCTCCCCCAGCGGGAGGAGGACATGGAGGGGCCCATCACGATGGAGCTCTTGATGGGGGAGACGCTGCTGCGGCTGGAGTAGGAGGTCATTCTGGTGGTCAGCTCTAAGCGGAGAGTGAGGAGCTGCTGGGACAAGGAGCCTTTTATGGCTTAGTGTTAGCTGGGTGGGCGGTCGTGTCGTGTCGGGTCGGGTCGGGTTGGGTAGTCAAACAAGCCTGAGGGACTCTCAGCGTGGCCCCAGGGTCCGATGGCAAACAGGCCTGTGATGAGCGGGGTGGGGTCCACAGGTTGGGTGGGTTTACAGCTCACAAAGAAAGTCTCAACACTTTCTCTACTGTCTGACCATCAGATGGGGATCAGGGGCCGTGGGGCCTGAAAGTCAAGTCCTGCCAGGCCACACAGAGCTCAGGGGACCAGACATCCAGTCAGACCTCAAACACCTCACAGGTCTGACCAGATTTATTATCTTTCTTTCTTTTGCCCACCATCACCTGTGCATCAAACAAAAACACATCAAGAAATGTGACACAGTAATCTAACAAAAAATGAAGTAATTCTTATTTTTTTTGGTAGAGTTTGGTTTCAAAGGGGGGGGGGGGGGGGGGGGGATCGGAGATGACGTGATGTCACAGAAAGAATATTTTAAAGAAAGTTTTATCAAAAGTTAACCGCAATATGATTTGATTCATCTCATGGTCTTTGTCTTGTGGCCTCTTTGAAGCTCCCAAATCCTGAACCTCAGATTGCTGACTATGCATAATTTAGTTTTCTTTAAATTGCTCAGAATCGTATCGAGTTTGGTTCGAGGGAGGTAAAAAGCTTTGTTAGCAAAAGTCACATGAAGTTTGTGAGAGAGGAAATCTTGTATTTTAAACCTACACTCCTTTAAAAATATATATTTATAGGTCTAAATTACTTTTTTTTTTTGCTCAGGTGGATCTGTTCAGTTTGAGGCAGTGAAAACGGCTGTCACGGCAGAGATGTAATCCTTTGGGTCGACTTAAAGTTCTTATTTTTGCTCAGATTGTTAGTTTATGTGTCTGACAACATTACAGAGGGGATCCTTACAGAGACACACCTTGCTGTTAAAGATTATTTTAACCAGAAGTAGACATATTCTCTCTAAGCCACCAAACTCCATTGACAAAAAAATATTAATTTTATCCCACAGAACAGGAGAGTTTCTCTTCTACTGCTGATTAGTTTGATAGTTAGTTCATAAGTGTGCTAAATAAATATTTAGTGAGATCTTAACTAACCAAATATATCACACATTAACACAAACAAACTGACCAAACAGAGCAGCAGGACTCGTACGACTCATGTCCTGCAAACACCATTTTTATTTCAGAGGAGTCCGGCAGATCGAGATTATTAATTTGAATCAGGTGCAGTGTACAAAATTACATTATTCTCATCAGAGAAAAGATGCTTTGTAGCAGATTAAGCTAACTATAGCTCACTTCCATCCATATTCCCTGGGCAGATGATCGGAAAAGTGAAATACAGATTGACCAGTCATGCACACACACAAATTTCATACGAGAGAAGAACACAATACAGATATTAGAACAATATGTACACTTTTTAGTTGTAGAAAAGTTGCTACAACTGTCAGTGTTGTCGATGTGACAAATGAATGCTGGTTCCTTATAATCAATTTTTTCACTTCATGAGAGAAAGTCTGCGTAAAGTATCAGATTGGTTGGGAGATGATTCTATTCTATTCAGATTGTGTAAAATCATCTTCCTCTACAAAAAGGTCTGTCTCTGCGGATCGGTACTGATGTCATACAATCTGAGTCTGTCAGTGACAAAAACAAAAACTTCCAGTGGACATACTTTATGCATCCTTATCTGATTTAGACGCCAAAATATTAAAAGTACCCAGGTCAAAAAAAAAAGAAAAAAAGGGGGATTTACCTTTTACTGTTTATTTTGTGGTGATGACTTTCTTGCTCTCTGTACTCACCTGAGGGGTAAATAAACAGAAAAGAAGACTTACCTAACAGGCTCAGGTCTGACCAGGTGGTCGAACAAGAAATTTTTCAAAGGTAAGCGGTCTGAGGAGAGAAATTAAATTAAACACTTTGAGTGTGTTTATTGTCTTTTAAATTGTTATATTCTTTGTGTGTTTATGTGTTTAAGGACCTTCAAATGTAGATGAATTCACCAGAACAGACAAGCTAATCACCAGCTCTTAAAAGGACTTTCAGGGCTTTTTGTTTTCTTTTGAAGTAGTCGTTTTTTTTTTTTTAATTATCATTGAGAAATTTTGCTTCTGATTTTCTCACTAATTTGGAAACGGAGGCTGAGGGGAGCAATTATCAGTTGAGTGCAATCTGCCAACTCACCACAAGATGTCACCGAACCCTAAACACTGATCTTTAAAAAGCCTGAAGAAGTCAAGCAGTGGGTGTCTCATATGGATGTATTAAATAAGTTAATGCAGCATTTGAGGTGGAGCCCTGTTAATTCGTTTGAAAGGTGCTCACTGGCACATGAAGCAAAACAAAATCCTACAAAAAATCTCTAAATCTGGCTTTAGTGGCACTTTCTAAGTTTTAGGCCCTAATGATGATTTTTCAATGGGTTAATTAAGTGTTCATATTAGGAATTTAATGTACCTAAAAAGATGTATCTGCTGATTTATAGACTCCTTTTCTGATGTAAGCTTATATAAAAAACTGTTTTTGGGCCCAATGGTGTCACATGATGCTGCGATACCAGGTTCAACCACCATGTCATATTGGCTTCAACAATAGGCACACTTCCAGGGTGTTTGGTGTCTAGACAGAAAAAAGATAAAATGTTTGTAAAAAGTCTATGGAATTCATGGGGGAAAATTGCAAAAAAATAGGTTCACCAAAAAATCAGTAAAGGGGTCCAAGACCATAAATATCACATAAAAATCATCATCTTCTGTGCATTGGGCGTTTCACTCACTTAGACCGTAACATTGGGAAGGGTGCAGCCATAACCAGGGGACAAAAATCAAATAATCAAGAATTTATTCCTTCTTTAAGAAAGAGGCAAAGAAGTGATTAGATGGACTGCCAGTTGCATATGCCGCAACACATGAGTGGCATATGCCATCATATAAATGGCATATGCCGGTCTGGTCCACTCATGTGCCGCGGCATGTGCCGTGACGTATGCCGGTCTGGTCCACTCCTGTACCGTGGCATGTGCCGTGACATGTGCCGGTCTGGTCCACTCATGTACCGTGGCATGTGCCGTGACATATGCCGGTCTGGTCCACTCACGTGCAGCAGCAGATGGTGCATATGAGTGGCATATGCCGTCATATACATGGCATATGCCGGTCTGGTCCACTCATGTACCGTGGCATGTGCCGTGACATATGCCGGTCTGGTCCACTCACGTGCAGCAGCACATGGTGCATATGAGTGGCATATGCCGTCATATAAGTGGCATATGCAGGTCTGGTCCACTCATGTGCCGCGGAATATGCCTCATATGAGTGGCATAAAAGTGAGCTCTCCCGAAGTGAACGTGATCCCTTTAGATGTGTGTTCACAAAGGGGGGAAAGTTAATCCGTCCCGGTAGCTTCGGTTAGCCGCTAGCTGAGGCAGCAGCCGGCGGAGGAGGAGGTCTACTGACTCTCCCTATGCCGCACATGAGTGGCATATGCCGTCATATGAGTGGCATATGCCATCATATAAGTGGCATATCTGGTCCACTCATGTGCCGTGGCATGTGAGTGGGATATGAGTGGCATATGCCCATCTGGTCCACTCATGTGCCGCAGCATATGTCGCATATGAGTGGCATATGCTGTGTCACATGAGTGACATATGCCGGTCCAGTCCACACATGTGCCCACATATAAGTGGCATATGCCCAGCAGAGAAAGTAGAGCCCGGCATGCAGGTAAATAAGTAAATCAATAGAATAACACCGAAACAATGACAATTCAATAGAAATACTTCATGGTTATCCATGATTTTTCTCATCATGAGAAGTTTTGTGAGACTAAATCCATTCTGGAGAGGAGCAGTGGGAAACACCATGAGGGCCAGGAAAGATCCTTTCCTTTTCATAATCCTTACAGCCTGCTCAGCCTCTCCGTTGCGCTGATGGAAGTTAGGGCTAGATGTCACATGGCTTAAACACCATTCATGTGCAAACTTTCTGAAAGACTCAGAAGCAAATTTCGGTCTGTTGTATGAGTATACCACTTCTACTATTCCATGACATACTATTATGTCAATCCATTTCTCCCAAACTATTATGTAGACATTTGACACATCTTCCTTTGTATCAGGCATAATTTTTCATTTCCCCTACATAAATTCATGCAATTTGTTCTCTTTGTAATTCCTCTGACATGTATGGGCGTTGAAGCTGGAAAAGCTCCAACACCCTGAGGGTTTGAAAGTGGTTTACAGGCTGAGGCTCTGTGTCAGATACTGAAGAGCAATAAATCACTTGACAGTTATTATAAAACCAAGCCTGTTCAGAAATAACTTTGAAAGGTTGTTCCGTGAGTGCTGCAAACTGTGACCCTACAGTCATACAACAACCAATTAGATAATAAGGACAGAAACTGAATAAAAAAATGCAAACAATTTGTGCTGAAACTCTCATGCAGTGTTTAAAAGCTCAGCTGTGCAAGATATGATACTGCTGAACATTTGTGATGGTGATTAGCAGATTGCTAGGTATATGTAGCGTATAGTTATCAGGACAGAAACACATACTTGAACTTTGTATCCTTTTTAATGTACAAATATTTTAATACTTCTGAATGGCAACCTCCACCATTGTCACAACTCGTCAAAAACAAAGAGTAGACCCAAGGGCAGACTCACACAAAAAATATTTATTTGAACAGAAAGGCAAAAGGCAAAATAAAGCTAACTTTTAAGAAATGAACTTCCACAGGAGGGAAGAAACAGACAGGTTTTCTAATTACAAAATAAAACAACAAGGAACAAACAAACTGAACAAAAGTTAATCATGACAACTATACATTTCTGTGAATCATTGCTGGCTTGCTCTTTAAATTCAGCTGGCAAGAATTTAAAATCCTCCTCACCCACAAGGCTCTTTAGTCAGGCATATAGACGGTTTAAAAAGATGGACGACATGACAGCTCCCTAAAAGTGAAGCCAAAACATTTGTAGCTTCCCCCACTGACTGCTTCAATATTGGCCATCAGCACCTTTCTGTTGATTTAAACCCAACCTGTCATTAAAATGTTCTGTAAATGTGGCCACTGCACACGATCTATTCTCTAAAAGCAGAAGGTTTTAGATGTCAGTGTTGCTTGAATAGTGACTGTAGTTAAAGCCTTTGCACACGTTTTTTTAGATCCGTAATCCGATAAAAAAGAACGTTACGCCTGACGCCTTGCACACTTCGCATTATGAGGTTACGAGGTGTCTGTCCACGTGAAAACAAGACAAGAGCGAGGAGAGTTTCCAGTTTGATGCACTGCCATCTATAGTGTAACCGCACATTAAAAAGAGGAACACCAATTTCTAATCAACTGATCCAGAACAGCGGCTGGGCTTTTGATGGAGAGATAGGATAGTGGACATTGTTGGAAATCAGGGAGAGAAAGAGAGAGTGTAGGGATTTGAACCTGGGCCTCCCGCTTAGAAGACAGTAGCCTCCATACATGGGGCGTGCGCGCTAACCACTGAGCCACCAGTGCCCTGTGACTGGATTTCTTTTTGAACCTGCAACAATTTCATAAGAAAAGAAAAGAAAGAAAACGACTCGGTGTGCAATGGCCTTAAGAGTCAGTCTACCAGCAACTCATGAAACACAAACCAGTTGAACTTTGTTCCTTTTTACTTTTATAAACTTTCACAGTCCATCATCTGGTTACTTTTCAGTTTCACTATAAGCGTTCGAATGAAACTTTAAAGTATAGGTTGCAGAGTACTTTCTGTCCACCTGACGCTCATAGAGAACCTGATAAAAAAATGTTTTTTACGAGCTCTGACTCCGTTTCAGTTTACAATAAGACTGGCTGGGCCTGCAGAGTTGGATTTCTCGTTGGCAGATCCCCTGCTGAGCGATGGTTTCTCTCTCAAACTGAGCTGCTGCCGTGCAACCCAGCAGAGAAAGTCATGCATCACACAGCAGGAACCCCACGGAGTAAGAGTTCAGCCTCAGGGTGTAAAAACAGGTCTGTTAACAAACACAGATTCAAATTCAAACCAAGCATTGTAGCTAATTCCATTTTTTTAATGATCTCTCTGAAGCGTAGGATTGTTTGCAGTGTTGACGGGGGTGTGATCGCCTGTGTTGAGCCTCGGTGATGAAAGACGGGACGCTGTCAGATGGGTGTGATGTTTGTCAAAGGTTGGAGTGGGGAGAGGAGGTCATAAACAGGCTCATTTAGTGTGATCAACAGGTGCACAGGGTTCTAGATAAACTTAGCAAATAGAAAGAAAGAAGAAAAACAGTTTGCAAACATTACTGATTGTGTCCAGGGTACAAAGTCGAAGAAGGACTGAAGAAAAGAACTCAAAATCCAACACGAGATGAAAACGTCTCGTGAAAAAATAAAAAATAAAACAAATGTTTTATATAACTGAGATATGTAAGAAAAACCAGCTGCAGGTAAACTTCAAGCCCATGGGAGGCACAAATAAGCCTCACAATGTGTGATTTTAGTTGGTCACTTTTCGGTATCAGATAAGAAGATTCAAAGGAAGAATGTGTGACATTTTACACATAATTATAAAAGAAGTCAAATATATTCTCTGTAAATGTTTCTCTGAGTCATGACTGTCTACAATGAGTGAGAAGCTCGAGTCCCCCCAGCTGTATTGTTGTCAGTGTTTACATCATGTTTACATGTACAGGACGGCCTTGTGCATGAAAGCTGTTTTAGTCCGGGACTAGAGAAAAGAAGAATAACATACCCGATGCTTATTTAGATGTTAGATAAGTGTCTTTAGAGCATGATCATTCCGTGTCTATTTATGTGCAATATGAAGCTATGAGTTAACCAAAGTGTGCTAACACAACAATGCAGGCCTCAGGTGTTTGCAGCTCAAGCAAATGACAATTTCTGCCGCTTGCACTTAATCGGGCTTTTGGTGCGTTCTAATTGACCACTCCTTTGTGCAAACGCAAGTGGAGAGGGGTTGAAGGTGTGCATTCAGGAGGAGAGCGGAGGCTTCAGAAAAAGCAGAGGTGTCGTCAAAAAGGAGTTTGTTTTGGTTTCATGCTGGTGCTCAAGGGCGAGGGGATATGAAAGTTGCACATTCTCCCTTTAAAGCAGGGGTATTTAAATATTGGAAGAGTGAGCCTCCCCTGAAAGAACGCCGGCTTTAAGAATCTTTTTCAAACCACAGTGTCCCATTACCTGACATCTGGTCGTGATGGCTCAATCTGAACTCCCCGGGTAAATAGTTCAGAAACTGAGTTTATGAACTTTTAAAAGCCTATTCTCCATAAGAATGAAACATAATCGAACCTCGAAGACTCTCACACCATCACAGCTCATCAGTCTGTGACTTCTAACATTTAAAACGTGTAAAAACTAGTCATCTGCTTTTGGCCTCGGGCAGCTCTGTTTAACCTTTCATTTCTTCAGGAAGTCTCATTAGATGTAAAGTTCATCTTTCAAGAGAGTCAAAAAAAAAAGCATTGAAACCAAAATGTCACATCAAGCTTTGATGCTTCCAGTAACTGTACACCCACCAAATTCTACCTTTTAGTGCCCCCCCCCCAAGGTTAGTCCAAGGTTAGGACTATTACCCCTGCTAAAGGTCAGAACTATTACTACTACTTCTACTATTATTATTTTAGTAGTTACTTTTTCTTTTCTTAATTTTGGGTAACACAAATCCATGGGGCCACTGACAGGCTGAGTCTTGTACAGCAGTTACTGACATTACAGGAGTTGCTTTTGTTATTTCTGATACTGTAATTTGTTTGTCTTGGAGTATCTACTGATTTTAGAAAAACGGGTGCTACTGCTTATTCTACTACTTCACCTTGCTCAGCCCACGGACAGACTGAAGAACTCTTTCGCCTCCCCGTCCATAAGACTACACAACACCTTTTCATTTGTCAGCTGCACAGCGGTATTAAAGAGACTGCATCTAGTTGGACACTTTAATGTTTATCTCAACATATAAAATATCAGCAAAAAAAGCACCTTAAAGTATAGAGACTCACTCAAACATTGCACCACCTCTTTTTTCAGACAGAGCTTCACATTGCAACATAAATTGACGCGGCATGACCGTGATCTAAACAAGCAGTGAGTATGTTATTCTTCTTTTCTCTGGTCCTCGACTAAAACAGCTTTTATACACAAGGCCGTCCCGTCCATGTAAACATGATGTCAACACGATGTAAACACGACTCTGACAACAACACAGCTACAATGGATGTTCATAAAGTTAGTGTCTAATTATCTTTTGTAACTTTGTCCTGTTGTATGATGTGTCAGCTAACATTAGTTATTGGACATTAAATGAACCAGAGGGCTAGAGGGCAGTAATACTAGCATTAGAACACCCACACTTTTAAAATTGCTGCTCCACCCCTGGCTGGGGGGACTCACACTTCTCACTCATTGTAGACAGTCATGACTCAGAGACATTTACAGAGGACATACTTGATTTACTTTATATGTATGTGTGAAATGTCGCTCATTCTTCCTTTAAAACAGAATCTGACTTTTCTGATTTGACTTGTGTTAGAGTTGATGTTGTTTTCCAAAAACATTCCAAGTATTGATTAAAGTCTGTATCTGGATCAAACTTTTACTAAAAGTCTTTCTTCTTGTTTTCAACAACAGCATTGTAAAACACCTTCTTTTGAGGGAAGCAATTTTGACTCTTTTTATGATATTTGCAAAGGATTTGTGATTTGAAATGTTGCTCTTTAAAACGCATGTAACTGTATCTTTATCTGCTAAGCCCACACCTGAAACACAGACACTTGTTGACGTGAACCTAGTATTACCCTGATGCTCTTACAGTTAACTTCTGTTCATGGCCTTTGATTCAACTTTGGCTTTTCCCGCATCTTTGACAGCTTTGCTTTCATGTCTCTGCATGCTGATCACAATCTGAAGGTCGCACAAAGCCTGGAGGTTCTGGAGGATTTTTACACTCTGGCATCAATAAACACAGCAAGTTATTGTCACGCTGGTGAGCAGGTTTGAAGGTTGCATTTTCCCCTGACCATCCCCTGACACACCTTGCGCAGGCGTTCCGTGCACATTCCTCCCGTCATGGTGCCTAATGACTGATTGACGGCTCTTTGGCTGCAGGAGGTTTAAATAGGAGGCGAGAGACGTGTGCCTCCTCACTCTCCCCTTCTCTCTGTGTTGCCTCCAGCTACAGTGGAAAACATCCTCCATCATGGCCACCCTATCTCGTTCATCCGCATCCTCTTTCTCGATGAGGTCCTCCACGGGGGGCATGGGTGGTGGACGCTTGGTGTCCACCATGAGGGCTGGCAGCGTGTACGCCGGATCAGGAGGCCAAGGGGTCCGGATCTCCTCTGCTGGTGGTGGCGGCGGCGGCGGCTACTCATCCTCCTTCAGCTACAATGTGTCAGGCAGCGACGACAGCGTCATCGGCAACGAAAAGTTCACCATGCAGAACCTGAACGAACGCCTGGCTGCCTACCTGGCCAAGGTGGCCACTCTGGAGAAGGCCAACGCCGAGCTGGAGCTGAAGATCAGGCAGTTTGTGGAGAGCAAGGTCGGCCCCTCCACCAGGGACTACAGCGCCTTCTACGCCACCATCTCTGACCTCACAGACAAGGTAACTCTCATCGTCACCCTCATCCTTATGGTAACAGGTGTAGGTGACTCAGGGGCAGAGCAGAAAGAGTTTTCTTGATGGAGGAAGGGTTAAGAGTCTTCTCGCAGTTCTTTTATTATAATTCTACAAATTGTTCTATAAATGTTTCAAGTAAGTAAGTTGTGTGTCTTCTCCAGATTCAGGGAGCCATCAGGGTGAACGGAGCCGTCAACCTCAGCATCGACAACGCCCGCCTGGCCGCAGAAGACTTCAGGTCCAAGTGAGTCTAAATACCCCCCTGTGGTGGAAGAAGTTCTTGAACCAACATAGCAGAAACAGTAGTACCTGTGTTCAGTTGATGGAAAAATGGGTTGAGGGGACAGATTTATGATCATACAGTCGGCCCACATGAGAAGTCCCAAGTCCAAACAAGTTGTGATTAAATCTTATCACACTTGAACAGAGTGTTTGAGGTCTGATTGACTCAGTGTTCAGAATGTTCTACCAGAAACAACAGCAGAGCACACTTTTAGATTTGGACAGATAAAGAAACACTCTGCCAGATACCGCACTTAGATGAACGGTGTCAGGTGTATTTGGATTGACAGGCTGCGGCGGGTATGGTATTAATGTTTCATCAGGCAGCTCTGACCTCAGGGCTTCATGTCATCGTATAATTAACTTTCTAATTACGACAGACACCTTCAAAACCTCTGGTTTGAGGAATGTGTGGTTAATTAATACAGAAACTGTTTCATTAAGGTGCACACATTCTGTTATTCCGTTAATTACTGTGGTGCTTTTAGCCTGACCTGTTTCAAAACGTTACTTGTAGTTGTTGTTATGGGAGTTGTAGTTTTTATAGCGTGTGTGAAGTCATTTGACAGTTTAACAGCCGCACAGACCAACTCGTAACACACTTTGTAATGTTTGTATAACCACAGAGCATCACGCCTGTCAATCACTTGACTCCTCCCACTACTCCTTCTATTCAAGCCCCCCCTCCTCCTCCTCTTCCTCACCCTCCTTCTTTTCCTCTCTCCTCCTTCTCTGCATCTCCTCCTATCCCCTCCTCCTCTTCTCCATTCTCACCTCCACCGTCCTCCTCCCCCCTCCTCCTTCTTCCTCCTCATCTGCTTCCTTCCCTCGGCCTCCTTCTCATCTTTTGCCCCCTCCCTCCTCACCCTCCCTCCCTCCCTCCATCCCCCTTCTCTCCTTCACTCCTACTGACCTCTCCCTCCTTTCCTCTCCCAACCTCTCATCTTCAACCTTTTCCTCTTGCTCCTCTACATGCTTACCTCACCTTCTCCTCCTCCTCCCTCTCCTGCAGGTACGAGAACGAGCTGGTCATGCGTCAGTCTGTAGAGGCGGACATCACCGGGCTGAAGAGGGTCCTGGAGGAGATGAACATGGCCAAGACGGACCTGGCGATGCAGATCGAGGGTCTGAAAGAGGAGCTTATCTACCTCAGGAAGAACCATGAGGAGGTGAGAGAGCACGAAAACAACTTGACCACACTGTGACAATCACAAACTGACTCCTTAGTAGATAATGAGGTTGGTCAGAGTTACTAAAACGAATGAAATACATGTATAAATACATTCTCCCTGGCCTCTTGAACTCCCTGAACTCTTTGAAATAAAGTAGTGAGAAAAAGGAAATGAAACACTAACTAAAAAAATCACACTTTGTAGTCTAAAATTGGCAGCAGCAGGCTTCCATACAGGAGAAGCATCCTCAGAGTGTAAATCAGGATTGAACAGCGACCTCTTGAGGCGGTGCTGCTCTTTACATCCAAATATTCTTCTCTTTTTAAAAGTAAAGAAAGTAAGCAACAGTATGATCTCAAAGATACTGATCAGTCAGTTGATCATTTTGAAATGCCTTGATTTGTCCAACCTTTAAGGCTGCAAATCCTCCTAACGAAAGAAAATTTTAATTTACTGAATAAGTGTAATTTAAATGTAATTGATTATTAAACTGTGTGGCTGTGGCTCAGTTGGTAGAGTTTTTGTCTCTAAACCAGAAGGTCTGGGTTCAATCCCCAGCTACTGCAACCACATGTCTTATGTGCCCTTGGCCAAGACACTCAACCCAAGCTGCTCCCACTGCTTCATCAGCGGTGTATGATTGGGATTAGTTACTTCTGATGGTCTCACTACATAGCAACCTCTGTTATCAGTGTGTGACATTTGGTGTAAAAGCACAAAGCAGATTTTTTTCTTCAGTGTTTGAAATGGTTATTTTGTATTTAGGTAAATAAATATGTTGTTCCTCCGCAGGAGCTGCTGGCGATGCGCGCCCAGATGAGCGGCCAGGTGAGCGTTGAGGTGGACGCCGGTCCGTCAGTGGACCTCAGTAAGATCATGGCTGATATCAGAGAGCAGTATGAGACCAGCGCTGCCAAGAGCCAAAAAGAGCTCGAGGCCTGGTTCCAGACCAAGGTAACACTGTGACATCATTTCCTGTGGATAAACAACTCAGATGTATGTTCTTGTGTTTTTAGATCTTTGTGTGTTTTTTGTGTGTGTTTGTGTAGTCAGAGGCTCTGAGCAAAGAGGTGGTCACTCAGACGACCACTCTGCAGACATCCAGAACAGAAATCACAGAGGTCAAACGCACGCTGCAGAACCTGCAGATCGAGCTGCAGACCCTGCTCGGCTTGGTGAGTCTCTCTGCGTTACCACTACTCAGACAATATTGATCATAATAACTTTATACATTTTCAAATCCAGATTTTACAAAATGCTTTGACAATAAGCTTATCATGAAAGTTAGTAGGAGAAAATAGGGCAAAGCAATAATAGGCAGTAAAACAAAAACAGGAAACAGGGATACTAAGAAATAAAAACAATAGAAATAAACAAAAGCCGTGAAAATAAATGAAAGCAATTGAAATAATGAAGATAGAGGAAAATATAAGCAATGTAACATTTTAAAAAGCAGACAAAGAGAGCTTCAAATTTACAGAGCCCATAAGAAAAAAAAAATTAAGTTTCTGGTGAGCACCAGGAGCTTTCTTACACTCAAAAAAATGTTCTTGTGAAGACGACTTTCTTTATATCTTCTGTCCCAGCACCTTAGGGGCTCCGTAAAAAACTTGATTTACAGTAAGAGGTATTTCTTTCTCTTAGATCATAAAAAAACAAACCAACATCAGACTTTGAACCAACAGATGTGTTTCCCCCTCTCTCCTCTCAGTGGTATAGTCAGGTGTGAGTTGATGAAGAATTTGAATCATGATAGATAAAAAAATGTACTCCGAAAAATCAATATGAACATCAGAAAAACAAATATTTAAAAAATGTATTTATACTTTTGAAGGATCAGTCTTTATAGAGAATATAGTTTTTTACAGTAGGGACTGTTTTCATGTCTTCTGTGTGTTTTTCTGCAGAAAGCGTCTCTGGAGGGAACTCTGGACGAGACTCAAAACCGCTACGCCATGCGGCTCTCCGGATACCAGTCTCAGGTGAGACAGGAGAAGAATCACTTTTGAACTTTTACCTTTTAGACTTTTGTTCATTCAGCTTTAAACTATTCTTCTTCTCCTCCTCCTTCCTCGTCTTTACTTCTTCAGGTGACCAGTCTGGAGGAGCAGCTGGTTCAGCTGAGAGCCGACCTGGAGCGTCAGGGACAGGAGTACCAGATGCTGCTGGACGTCAAGACCAGGCTGGAGATGGAGATCGCCGAGTACAGGAGGCTGCTGGACGGAGAGGCCAGCAGCAGGTGAGACTCAGTGGAGGAGGGGGCTCAGTTGTTTTTGACCACACCCGATGGGGGGGTGATCAGCTCAGTGTGGAATTAAAAAAAAAAAAAAAAATGTTTCTACCTTTGTTTTGGGAAACATATTACACAGACTTAGAAGAGAATGGATGGAACGTGTGTTGTTTTCAATAATTAATGTCATCATATTTCTTTTTTAGCTATTTTTATGTCTGTCTAACTGATCTGCTCTCTGATTGGTCGACAGCATGTCCTCCTCGTCCTCCACCACCTCCACAACAAAACGGACAGTGACAGTGGTGGAGACGGTGGTTGATGGGAAGGTGGTCTCCTCGTCATCCTCTGCCTCCGCCTCTGTCCTGCAGAGATGAGGCAGACAGCCAGTCTTCATCATCATCTTCTTCACTATTATCTTTCAGGGATGTCGATCAGAGATTTTGATGTTTAATCAATAAAACAAGAGTCAAGATAAACTGTGTGTCTGTATGTTGACTAATGTCGGAGTTTATACACTGAGTTTGTCGTTGGCCGTTGTAGTAAAATAGTCAAGTATTTTTTTCAACATGTATTATGATAAAGTTTAGTGTTTACTTAACACAGAATTAAATGATGTAGTTTCTACACAATGCAAGAGATGAGTTGAGGGGAGCTTCTGGAGCAACAGCGCTTGTGCATGTAAGTGAGACGCGTGGCTTTTAAAATAGCACAGAAGGGAGGGAGTGGGTGTAAATTACCAACCCTGCCTTTAATATTAGATTTTGTAAATAAGGAGAAACAGAACAATAATCTTGTTATTCCAGGATGCTGACATCATTTGATTTTAAGAAACTAAATGAATGAAAATCTGCAAACTCAAAATTTTAAAATTTATCAAACTCTCAGTTTCCGTAGACTAATTGCATGGAGTGAAACCAAGACAAAAAGTATCAACAAAAATAACCTCGTTATTCTGGAGTAACACTATATCTATATATCTAAGCATCGATTGATTGCCTTTAGTAAATATTTTAATGTTATTTTGCAACAAAGGGATTTGGAAATTCCTGCTGCTGTCAGCTTCTGTTCACACTAATACATCCTGGAAGAAAATATAAAATCATAAAATTCTTCTTTTTTATTTACAATTTAGATTTTTTTTCTTTCTGTTATTACTTTTCCCGCTTAGTTTCAAATTATTATTTAGAATCTAAGCTTATACTGAAGTTATACATGCTTACAATGTAAATAACAAAATGAGAAAACAAATTAAAATAGTTTGAAAAAATGTATTTGATATAATATAGTATGATTAATTATACTAGCACATAATATTGAATTGAATGTAATGTAAAAAAATAAAAAAGCACTATTATTATAGATAAAACTTGATGCCAAAAGCGTCTGTCATAGGACAGGTTGTGTGACAATGCTGCCCCCTACTGGTTCTCTTTAATCATGAGTTTCTTCCTTCTTTATAACCATGGTTGTTTATTTCCTTCTACTTCCTATTTTGTTGCTGTTTTGCATAATCTCTTCTGAGTTTTGGTGTGCAGGCTGCTTCACGCCGGGATCATCATGCACAGGTTTAATTTCTATCCATCCTGACAGATGAGATATTATTTTTCAACCCCTCTGGGCCTCATTCCTCTTTCTACCTGCACAGATTTGAAATGAATACTCCTCTCTTCCATTGTTAACTCTCAAATGTTGCCAGAGCGATTTAGGATTGATTGCATGACTTGATTTGAATGTTTTTCCCATGAAAAATAAAACCAACTCAAGCATTTATTCAATGAAGGTGATGATTTATAAACATTTCCCCCTTTTTGTTCTTTCTGTGCAAGAGTTGTATTTTTTTCCTACACAGCCCAGTTTTTGTTTGTTATGTAACTTTTTTTAAAATGTGTATTTGTGAGACACATTTGGAAGTGTATGTCAAAGATTAAATGCCTGTCATTTTCATGTACTGTTTTTCTTGCTGTGTGTAGATGAGTGAATGAATGTTGTCAGACTGAACAACAGAAACTGACTTGGTTGATATAACAAAAGTTTCTTTGTGAATCCAGTCTGACTGAAACCGAATCACTATGAACACCAGAGGAGACACACCAAACTCACGTTGGTATGAATGGACGTGTAAGGACATCGTATCATCTTAGAATAATTCCCTAAGGGTTAACAACACGATAATGTCCCTGCTTTCCAAAAGTGTCCCAACCGCCTATTAGACTCCTCACCCAACCTCCCATCCCCCCCAAAGTAATCAATTCATTTAAAAAAGAAAAAGCTCCACCTCTTAAAAATGTTCTCACCGTTCAACTCAATCTATCAAAGTAGTTACATATATCAAAATATAAAACAAACACCAGACACTCTTCCAATCTTCATCCAGTCATTTTTGAATAACAGGTGGGTGTGTTAGAAAAGACCTGTGTGATTTGCTGACATGCCTTACCCACTGTTCCGCCCAATGGAAAGCACTCATTTGGTTTCTCTGATCTGATTCTGAAGTGCAATGCGTATTTACCCTCAAGCAGTTTGGTGAACTTTAGAAGCTTTAGAAAAGGTTGACTGCTGTTAAAAGCAGTCCTACTTTAAGAAATCATGGTTTATTAACTTGCCCCTCCCCCACCTCAGGCGATCTGTTATACCTCCTGAGTTATATAACGCTGCAGTCTGTTCATAAATCTGATATTTTCTGTCATCATGCCAATCTGCCTATGGCTCATTTTTTTCCTTAAGGCATTTGAAGAGAAGAAAATGTGGACAGAACAATAAAATAAAATAAAAAAGACAATTCTACTGACTGAATTTAACAGTTCGAAAAGAAATGAAGCATAAAGAATGCAAAATGTTGTGCACCTCTATCTGGTCATAATTATTTACCGAGCAACTACTTTTTAAACGAAATATTACTTTGAAACTATAAGAAAAAAGTAAACATGACATGTGCCTTTCTTTTTGTCTGTTATTTTTATTTTTTGTTCCCATCAAAACCGCATGTGCAGTGAATAGAACTACTGTGGAACGAGAGTCGCTGCAGTGGCTGGTATTTTTTCATTTTGAAAAAAAAGTCATGTAGTACCATAACCCTTTTTTTATGACAATTACTTGTTTGCCCGCTGCTTACGCTTCAGTAACAGATCCAGTGGGGTAGTGTTTGTGTCCAGTGTTTTGCACTTCCGCATTAGATTCATTCAACCAACACTGTAGGTTGGCGCTTGGTGAGCAGGTTAGCAGGATTAGAATCATTAAATGCAATTTTTGGACATTTTCAGCTTCAAAAGTCAGGAGTGGTACCAAAATAACCAACCAACGGTTCTACTTTTTGCTACCGTTCTGTAAAGATGCCAAGCATACCAACTGACCCTAAAGAGTGTAGCTCGATACAAATCAGCTCGTTGATTGTGGGCAGTGGTAATAGAGGACAAACTCTGTGTTTAAATATCCCCTGGATTTCTAGACAGCAATTTCAAGGATTTTTTTTGTGAGTAATGTCATAATTGCACTGCCCCATGGGCGACCTCTGAGGTGCAGACCTTCGGTATCATTGATCTTTGTTTACTGTCCAGTTCTTCTTCATGGAATTTATTGGGGGGGCTACACTGTGTCACACTGCTATGATGTCATGCTATTTCTGAATACTTTATTAATTCAGGAGGGGAAATTACGTAGCTGATGCGGCTATCACCACCCGGCTTACACCCTGCATGGGTAAGGTTGGATGTGGGAATGAAAGCAAGATCAGGGGTTACCATATCAAACCATACCAATCTGTATTGAACCAAACTAAACTGCTTGGTGGAAACAGGACTTAAGTAAACAATATCTGTAAAACATGGAAAATAACTGGATTGACTGTTGGGTTTCAATTTTAGTTGTTATATAATTTTCAGAGTTGGTTTAGACTTGTGATCTGCTTCACATTGGTTTCTGTTGTAACTTGGAAAGAAAATGGATAGTTAAGCCCGTTGCTGAAGTTGACTGACAGATGCTTTACAGAGCTTAAAGTCATTCAGATATAAGGTGTGGCTTAGTTTGATGGTTACAAAGTCCCCAGAGCAGAGCCTGAAGCCATCTGAGAGAAACAAAGAGGCCATTCTAAAATGTATCAAAACAGAATCGTATTCCCCATGTCCAATTGCCCCTTGAACCATTGACCCCTCCGGCACCACAGTGGATGCCCACGATCCCAATGCTGCCCCCATGTGCCTGGCCCATGTCCCCCCAACTAAACCCACCAACAACTATGGAGAACCCCCAAAACCTATAACCAAGTAACACACAAGCTCTTCTGTATGTGTTCTCTACAACTGTTGGGTGATTTGTCATGAAACGTGGTTCATCTGTCCATCAGGATGATGTCTGTTTTTTCAGAGTTTGAACACAATGGTCGAGAGTTTTGGTGTTGAAAGAATTCCAAGAGCTATTGAGCAACCACATTAGAGCAGGCTTTGGTTGTATTCGAGGCTGTTAATAAATACATACAATTATACAAAGAAATATAATAGGGTAAAAACAATAATTTGATTTTGCACCAACAGAGTAAAACGAGATTAAACCTGAGTCAATTCAGCCTTGAGAGCATAGCTGGCTCAAACAGCTTCCATCTGCAGCTGTATGAAGCTATTTATGATAACATAATACCTACAGACATACATGCAGAGACACATGTGCCTGCAAATCCAGCTCCTCATACAGGAATTAGTGCTTTTCTGGCTGCAGGGTTAATGCTGGTACGTGTGACAGCAGATTGCCCATCAATTTGCTTTTTTCATTCCTCACATCAGAACACTTCTGCTAGCTCAGCAGATTAACTCTGAATGCAGTGAGGTCCAAAATCAAAGTTTCTGCATACACTTTTTCTTCAATAATATGAGGGGTTTAACTTAATTGTCCAATCTGTAGACAAAGACAGAATGAACATACTGATCCTTAATTTACAACTAAAATGCTCAAATGTGAAGTGTTGTCAGACTTGAATCTTGTGAAACCTGCCCCAGAAATCTCAAACGACAACCTGCTTAGTTGCCCTAAGCTTCAAACTGTGAAGTATAGGTTTATGTGTGTATATACTGTAGGGCCCTGCAGATGTTTTGCAAGAATAAGTAAGCAACGTCTACATAAACATTCAAAAATAAGAGAGCTGAGAAACACTTTACAGTTAAAACTAAACGTCCTTCTCTGTTCTCTTTCCTGATGCTTCCACCTACTTGACGTTGACCAGTGGACAGTTTGATGACCCATTTGATGAGATCATTGCCAGGATTTCTCTGACGGACTCCAACTACCGACGTTGTGTTTCAGCTGCGTCTTCATCTGAGTGGCAGCTTTCACTGAAGAAGAAGAAATCCTTTACCGGTACTTCACATCCTTTTATAATACCACAATCGGAAATTACTTTTACATTCTGTTTTTTGAGATATGCTACACAAATAGGCTGATATATGCACATGCACTAAGAGGATCCTATGGACATGCGTTAATGGAGAGGTGTTAGAGTGAGGGGGGCCTGTACATGAAAGCGCGTCTAAGCAGTTGAGGGTTTTGTGCCTTGCTCGAGGCAACTCAGCAGTGCTAGTGAACCGTCACCTCTGCAGCTACCAGACCAATATCCAGACGTGGTCAGCACCGGGACTTGATTCCCCTTGTTAAACTCAAAGCTGGTGATACCTAGGACTAGTTCCCTCCACCACCACTGCTTACATGTTCACAACATCTCACATACTAAGGGATGAAGTTCATGAGCAGCTTGTTTATTCTGATGTGACAATCCATGCCACCTGTGGCTCACAGATGTCACAATCAAGGCGTGTTAAGAAAGCGGTAAAACGTTCTCCAAAGAGCAGCGAGTTCACACTAAACACACACGCATACATCACACAAACATACCACAGATCACAGGGATCTGCACAGCTCCAGGTCGCCATGACGACAAAAAAAAAAGCACTGTCTCTTTGTCAGCTAGGGGCGTTTTCCCACAGAGCAACACACCTGAAGAGGGACACTGACAGACGGACAGGTGAGCGCTCGCTGCCAGGAGGTGTTTCAGTCCCTGCTGCCGCTCTGTGAGCTCTTTGTGCTGACGGAGAGAAAAAATTGCAGCGATCGTGTGTTACATCACGGTGCCAGAGAGTACAACAAGTACTCAAGAACATGTAGAGGTCACATTTAATGCTACTACAATCAGAGGCGTTGCTTGTCAAGGGCCCTAACAGACTAATCACCACTCACTACAATTACCACACCACTAGATTTATCCAAATGTTGAAGGTACTGCACATGTTTTATTACAGATTAAACTCCACCAGTAAGAAATACGCAATTTAAAAGGGCTATGCAGTTGTCCATCGTCTAGGGGTCAGCCCCCTCACCAGTTCATTTTAGGGGTCATCAGATGACTTGTTCTGGTTATATCAGACATTTTAATTAAGATGTCAGCACCATAGGCTATATATATATAGATGAACATCAGGCCTCCATCTCCTCCTGTTGTTTAAAGGCTTTATCTGGATTTTTTTTGATCCAGCAGATGTCGCCCTTGAGCACCAGCATGAAACCAAAACAACTTGCGGTGCATTGTTGTGTTAGCATGCTAATGCTAGCGATCTTTATTATGCTGGTATCTTCACACTGCATGTAAATTGACCTGAAATGAGCGTGATCTAGAAACACAGTTAAGCAGTGAGTACAGTATGTTATTCTTCTTTTCTCTAGTCCCTCAATTAAACAACTTTTATACGTGAGGGGAGGAGTCAGCCGGCCGTCCTGGCGATGTAAACAAACTAAGATAGGACTCTGAAAACTCTGAAAACATCACAGACAGTGGGACTCGGGTGTCACACCCAATGTAGACAGTCATGACTCACAGAGTTATTTTCAGAGGAGATACTTGATTTCTATTATATTTAAGTGTGAAAAATCGCATATAAATACTTTAAGGTTGAAGCCCAGTATTTCCTGAGGAAATTCACCGGTTTAGGTGGTAGCTAGGATGTTGACCGGGTTGTTGTTGGGATGAGTGGCGTGCTTCGGGGCCCACTGCAAGTATGGGAGCGGTTGACCACAATAAGAAAATGTTTTACATTTTTGTTTGTTTATATTTCTCTAAAAATGGGTTTATGTGGACTGATAATTAATGTGCATTACATAGTTGAGGTAAGTAACTTCTGTATTATAATAAATATTTCGTATTATGTATTAACCAGAGCTGTGCATTAACTAAACCACAGAAAAAGAAAACTGATTCTGGAAAAAAACTAAATAAAAAACGCTAAAAGTGAAACAGTGAAAAAATGAAATGTTTGATGTCATGGGGTGGATATTACATAATTTAATCGTGATTAACTAGTTAATGCTGGGATGAAGTGTTTTAAACTAAATTAGTTTTTACATTTGTAGCTGCAGAGTTTGGAATGAGCTGCAGGACATTCATTGGAGATTTATCAAAGCTTGACAAGGAAACCTTACAGTCAAAGTCCTGCAGAGAAATCATGAAGCTTTTTTTTAACATACCTTAAACACGTCTGAACTAGCTTACAGCATGGACTGATTTATTTCACTTTAAAATATGTGCAGTGCAAAAGTGTAAAAAAAAAAACTCGTAAGAATTCAGGTCTGGTGTTACATCCTCCTTCTGGGGGGTGTGGACCCTCGACCCCGCCCCTTACCTGCAGCTCAGCCCAACTGAGCAGCTTTAAAAGGAGCAGGCTGATCCGTCTCTCCTCACTTCTCTCCTCTTTCCCTCCACCGGAGATCAGACAGACAGACAGACGGCTCCTCTTCCTACTCCATCATCATGACAATGATGTCCTCTTATTCCACACGGAACTCCATGATGGGTGGAGGAAGCAGCTATGGAGGTGGCGCAGGTTTTGGCATGGGAAGATCATCAATGGGCGGAGGCATGAGCTCGTACAGCATTGCAGGAGGAGCGATAGATGGAGGTGTGAGGGTCTCCCAGGCCAGCAGGACCTTCTCTGCTGGTGGTGGCGGTGGTAGAGGCGGTGGCGGCTTTGGCTTCGGTGCTGGTGCAGGTTTTGGTGGCGGCGCAGCTGCAGACGACAGCGTCATCGGGAACGGGAAGTTCACCATGCAGAATCTGAATGACCGTTTGGCCACCTACCTGGCCAAGGTGGCCACTCTGGAGACGGCCAACGGCGAGCTGGAGCTGAAGATCAGGCAGTTTGTGGAGAGCAAGGTCGGCCCCTCCACCAGGGACTACAGCGCCTTCTACGCCACCATCTCTGAGATGCAGGGAATGGTGAGGAAGAGGGGTACTATGGGAAATGTTGTGCACTGTCTGTAGTCTAAGCTGTCGTCCAGGGACTCACTTTCTATAACTACTTTTTTTATATGACAAGTTGTGAGATGGTTGTAGTTGTCAATTTATACATAAATGCATAAAATGAAGAAAGGGAAAAAACTATTTTCCCTGTAAACCTAAAAACAAATCAAAACTAACAAAATATAGCAGGGAAATTTACTTTGTTGCATCAGCAGTTTCCAACTTTGGCATCTCTCAACATAACAAAAAAATCAAGAAAATACAAAAGCTGTGGTGAAGCAGAGGACACAGGGATCGGATGGATGAAATAAAAACAGGTCGACCACACCCGATAACGGTGTTCATTGATCCTGGTATATTCGACTCAAGTGTCCCTGATGTAGGTCAGCCTGCCACACCTCAGATTCTTTGATCAGAGTTTATAATGCTGCACGTAAAACAGATTTAAAATTCACTTCAGCTCATAATTTTGTTTTCCAATATTAATAATGTGGTTACCTTTGTTCTATAAACCAGTGGCTGTAATTGATCAGACTGAAGGGAGGATGTTTTGAAGTCTGATTGGCAGCAGGAGGACTCAAAGAGAAGTAACGGATAAATGTTCTGAATGTAACTTCTGTGGTGAAATCTGATCATTGTGTGTGTGTGTGTGTGTGTGTGTGTGTGTGTGTGTGTGTGTGTGTGTGTGTGTGTGTGTGTGTGTGTGTGTGTGTGTGTGTGTGTGTGTGTGTGTGTGTGTGTGTGTGTGTGTGTAGATCCAGGACGCCATCCTCCTCAAAGCAACAGTCATGCTGAGCATCGATAACGCCAAGCTGGCTCAGGACGACTTCAGAATGAAGTCAGTAACGTTAACTTTCCAGTTCATTTTTCTTTCCTGCAAAATGTGAAACATGAAACAAACAATAATCATTCACATACGATAGATCCAGAGAGAGTCTGTCAGACTGTTTCTCTGTCCTCAGAGATACAGATCCTCCTCATTATAAGCAGCATCACTCCCCCCCTGGTGGCCACTGTGGGGAATGCAGCAACTTGATTCACTCAATAACATGCTGAGTTCTGCGAAGCAAAGACTTATTATATAGGAATCATTTTGAGAAACCTGCACTAACTTTTATCATTCCTTAGACTCTGAGTCCTTTTTGACCGTACTTTGATGCCGTATAACCCGATGCAGGTTTGAGAACGAGATGTCGATGCGTCAGTCAGTTGAGGCCGACATTGCCGGTCTGAAGATGCTGCTGGGAGAAATGGGCGTGGCCAAGACCGACCTGATCATGCAGACAGAGTCTCTGAGGGAAGAGCTGGTGTCCATGAAGAAGAACCACGAGGAGGTAATGAAATAAGAAATAACTATAATGATTGAAACTATGTTTAAGAAAATTGTATTTGACATTTTTCTGATTTTCTTGGCTAAACGTTTCCCATCTGCTAACATGGAGGAATTGGGCTTTATGACCTATACAACAACCAGTCAGTGCGAGCGAAATAAAATTGTTGACTCTTAATGTTTTGGGAGCTGTCATGTCCAGCTTTGGTCATGTTTCAATCCCTGACATTCAGACCGTAATGATCAGCTGACTAACCCCTCCTCCTCCTGCAGGACCTGATGTCCATGCGCACTCAAATGAGCGGGCAGGTGAACGTGGAGGTGGACGCCGCCCCTCAGGCTGACCTCACTAGAGTCTTGGAGGAAATCAGAGAGACGTATGAGGCATCTGCCGCCAAGGGCCAGAGAGAGCTCGAGTCCTGGTTCCAGGCTAAGGTGGGGAACAGAACCTGCACATCTCCACACCTGTGGGTTTTCGTTCTCTTTGTTTTAGTGACCTTCTCCTTATTCTCTTGTCTCAGTCGGCGGAGATCAGTCAGGAAGTGGCAACAACAGAGATGACGATGAAATCAACATCAACAGAGGTGAAGGATGTGAAGAGTCAGCTTCAGGGTCTGGAGATCGAGCTCCAGTCACAACTCAGCATGGTGAGGACACTTGTAGCACTTGGCAGCGTTGATTGATTCCTGATCGAAACCAATGTTTCAGTGTTTTAAGAAGATCCATGTTTATATTTTATTGTTACTTTCATCAAGAGTCTTGTTTAGTTACTGTTTATTAATTACCTTCATCATTCAAAGAATGACACATGGAGGACAGGCGATGTCAAAATAAAAACACACTAAAGAGCCTTTTTTTTTTATCAAAAAGGAGCCAAATAATAAATTATTTAACATATATGTAGGTAAAAAATGATCAAATCAAACACTAACTGGTCTGTCACTCTGCAGAAAGCATCTCTTGAAGCCACACTGAGCGAGGTCCAGAGCCGCTATGGCATGCAGATGAACGCATATCAGTGTCAGGTGAGCTGTTACGACTGCTAGCAGCACATTAAAGTCAGTATTGGATTTTTTTGAGCATCAGCTCTGACACTGAGCGTACCTGTGTGCAGGTGACCAGTCTGGAGGAGCAGCTGGTTCAGCTGAGAGCCGACCTGGAGCGTCAGGGACAGGAGTACCAGATGCTGCTGGACATCAAGACCAGGCTGGAGATGGAGATCGCCGAGTACAGGAGGCTGATGGACGGAGAGGGAGCTTTGTAAGAAGAGATCACAGATTTCTTTCTGCTTCGAACTTTGAGGATCATTTATTTCTTTATTGAATCCTCGGCACTATTTGTATTTTATCACTTGTTTTGGGAACAAAGGGACTAAAAGGCACCAAAAATGTTGTAATTGCCCCGCTAGATTGTTTTACACACGTGAAATAGGCTGTAATGGCTGCAACGTTAACTTTAACAAAAGATCCTTTGAGAGAGAGACCATTTGTTAAAAATGTGTTTGTTTTTTTATCCCAAAACAAGATGTTATATAGTTCTCTCCTAAAAGAGGGGGTGATCACAAGGCATACAGGGAAATCTGGAAACCAATGATTCAAAAAACAGTTCTCAAGGAATGACTCAACTTCAAATTGTTTGAACCGAGATTTGTTTGATTGATTTTCAGAATACAAAAGTAGAAAGCATTTCACCCACGACACTGGCCAAAGACTCTTGTTGAATTCGGGTGTTGGCCATTTTAACTACCATATAAAAATGTTCAAATAAATCTGGAAAATACCCAATATTAGTGATTGAAAACAGCCATTCATTATTGAAAACATAATTTCACTTGGTGTTCTTGTGTTTCTCTGACTTCCTGTATCATCTTTGCTCTCTCTCTCTCTCAGATCTTCAATGGTCTCCTCCTCCATGTCCTCCTCCGGTTTGGCCTCCTCTGCCATGAACGGCAGTTCCTCCTCCTCCTCCTCCACCACCACCACCACCACAGTCGTCACAAAGGTCATCGAGGTGGAAGAGACGGCCTGAGACCACTTACACGTCTGTCTGAACCGAAGTCAAGCCTCAACCAATTAACTCTCTGCATGCCGACCCAGGCTGCAGATCTATCACTTCATTCTCTACTCAGCTTTAATTCACAATGACTCCATAGATTCTGGGTGTTAGAGGGGGGATTGAACCTTGTAAGCCTTGGCAGGGAATGAGTTTAAAAAAAAATCTTCTGTCTGATGCTGCAAGGAATAAAACTTTACTTAACTCATACAAATGTGTCCGAAAGTCTCTGAAGAAATACTTAATGAAAACCCTTCAACATAAATGGTTCAGTTGATATTTGAAAAACATTTATTATGTATTAAAAAAACAAAATCCCAACAAAGGATCGTATTGAGGGTGCCAAAGCTATTAACTTATGTATGATCTTCTCAGCAGAATCAATGACTAATGAACATCCCACCTGCTAATGAAGGTTTAAATATTTATTTGAAATCTCCAGGAACAACAAGGAGCTGGATGCATTATAGATCATATAGATGCATTATAGAAAGCAGGTTACGCCGAAGCTTCTTCACAGAGCTTTCAATTAAAGAGGACATACTATCCCCCTTTCTCCACCTTTTCAAACAAACCCCCCTGTGGTCTAAATGAAACATCTGTGCTGTGATCAAAATATAACATGAGTCAAGCATCAGAGGAGGTTTGTGACCCTGTATAAACCAGCTCTCTCAGAACGCTCTGTTTTGGTGTGTGTGTCTCTTTAAATACAATGAGCACCCCCCCGGTAGACATCACTCCTTCCCTAGCGAGAATACATATGGCAGACCTGTGCAAAAGTTTTGCTCTACGCTGGCGGTGGAGTCCATGGATGGAGACACCAGGGAAGGGGAGGGGATTTTTTTTTTTACCAGAATCCCACTGTGACATCACAAGGAGAGCAAATTTCAAACGGAGCACTTTTCTCTGTTGTAAGACTTATGCAGACCACAAACAAAGGACTGGATGGGGTTATTTCACATTCTGTGGGTCGGTAGACACTCAGGTTACCAGAATATATGTTCAAAAACACTGTGGAAGTGGATTTTTCATAATTAAATCTCAGTCTTCATTAGTGAATGTAATTAGCTGTGTCTCAATTAGGGTGTTGCATCCCTTGAAGGGTCCCTGCAGGGAAGGCCAACAACAATCCTGACTCCCAATGCTCAGGCTGCCACCAATAAATCAACGTATGACAAAGACTCTATGAGCTAACAGGCGGGGTATGGTGAACGGCATGACGGGGGCTACCGATGAGCCTCCTGCCGTAACACATGGCTGACGTCGCTCCGGCTTCATCCATTAATATCTAGTCTATGATCCCACCATGCAGACAGCTAGCAGCTCCCACCTGTCACTCTAAGTCTTAGTATAGTTTTATCAGGTGAGTTATATTAAAAACTCAACAGAGTAGTTTTAACCAGTTAAAAAACACACTTTTGAGACCTTGTACAAGGCAGTAAACATGTTTATTTCTGCTGTTTAAGCTGGACATTTTAACAGGATTAACTCACTTATTGAAGATACGCCAAGTGGACACTTGAGGAACTGCAGTTTTTTTGGCGCTTCAGTGTTCAGTGCAAAGACAACAGAAAACGAGATGTGTCATTAGTTTCTTTAATAATTCTGTTTCCAGTACAAGATGCTGCATCAATTTGCTCTTTTTTGCTGCAGTATTTTTTTTTTTTCATATTTCAAAGTTTTTTTTTTAGGAATGACATTATCAATAGAAGATTTGTACACAGTGAGCGATCTGAAAGGGGGGGGGGGGGGGGGGGGGGGGGGGGTCGCTGATGTGTTTGGTCCTGTTGGAGTTCATCATGTAACTGGAATGATTTGAAGGAATGTCATCAGCAGATTATCATCATCAACAACAAAAAAGATAATGTGTCCTGATTAATCAATCAATCAATACTGGTTGAAAAGATATATCTAAATGATATCATCAGATATTTTACAGTACAGTAACAAGAGTGTACACCTGCAAGTACCCATACCTGTAAGGAAATACTACAAAACTGGCAGCAAGTACTCCAAAATAAGTACTCACGCTTGGCAAAGATTGAAAAGTACTCCGGAGTACTTTAACACTTACACTGAGGAATATGAACCAGGACCCTGCTTACCAAACACGTGTAAAGGCAAAGATGAGTTTTGATCTCATGGAGGGAGATCGGATTCTGAAAACATTATTTCAGATTCTCCAAAAGTTCTTGAAAGTAACAACCTGCATGTTTTTTTTTAATCTCAAACACATTTTCTACCTGCTGCCGTTTGACAGAACTCAGGCTTAAAAAATAATTACACTAATGAATGTTAATACCATCTGTGCTTTGATTTGAAGTCGTTTGCTAAAGATAACTAAAACCCTCATTGGAGACAGAAAAACTTTTAGACAATCTAATCAAATAGCATCTCAGACAAACGACAAATCCAGATTTTGTATTAGAATTTGAATTTAAAATGAAGGACTAAATGATGATGGAGTTTTTGTTGTGCCGTACAGAAGATAAATCTGCCTGAATCTTTAAGAATTGTATGGTCATAACGCATCATAGAAAAAATTGAGAGGTTTGCTGGGTTTATAAAACAAGACACAATTAGAGCACTAATGTAAAAGAAAAAAGAAAAAAACACAGTGATCTTTTTTTTTTTTTTTTTACCTCTGATGTCCTTTTTTATCCATTAAAGCTGGAAAACAAAATCATCACAGAGAAATACTGTGATTATTCAAGCCTTAACTTTGAGTGTTTGTGTTCAAATGAAATGAAAAAACTCAGCTATGATAGATTAGCTGATTCTTTAACTTCCAAATCTCAGTTTAAATCAGCGTCTCCTCTGGACTGGAGCAGGACCGACCCTCATTCAAATCAATCACAGGAATAAAATATAGATTGTCATCAGATTTGTTTGTGTGCAGAATCTCCCCTGGATTTAATCCAGGTAAGAAAAAGACACTTGAAGTGACGAGCTGAATTCTGATTTCACTGTAAAACATTTCTTCTGCTGTGTTGTTCACACTCTGTGACCGATTAACTCAGGTTTACAGTAACACACAGAACGTGACTCTGAAGTGTACGTACATGTACTCTCTCTGAAGTACTTTCTGTCCAATACTGCTCTAGGAACAGTAAAAAATTAACAAAGCTGTGTTTTCCGTGAGCAGGGTCCTGGTCAGTCCGGAGCTGCTGGTCTGTTTCAGTAAAAAAAAAACTTAAGAAGTACTCAGACTGGGGTACTGCAGTATTTGTGCTTGTGTATCAATAAGTACTCCAAAGTAAGTCCTGGGACCTGGACTCAACACTCAGACCAGTTTACAGAGTATCTACACCCATACACACACACACGACCACAACACGCACACACACATACATACACACACACACACACATACACACACAGAGACACTTGCATAAGAGCAAATGAGTCAGAGTCGCCCTGCCCACAGATAAAAAGAGCACAAAAGGTATGAAAATGTAAGAAAAGTTTGATAAGGAAAGGTAATATATGTTTTTTATAAAAAAAGAGGAATAATACTTTGTGTTTTTGCGCGAGGTTAAAGGGTGTTTGAGTCGCTTTTAGCTGCTGTCGCTGCCCACGCTGCTGCTGCTGCTGCTGCTACTCGCCGTGTCCACGCGCTCTCGCTTGTGGATCTGCTCGTGAGCTTTTAGGTGACCTGACTGGCTGAAAGTCTTCCCACAGTGGGGGCAGGCGTACGGCCGCTCCCCCGTGTGGATCTGCTGGTGGGCCTTCAGGTGTCCGAGGCGGCCGAAGCTCTTCCCACACTGCGTGCAGCCAAACGGCCGCTCGCCCGAGTGGATCTTCTCGTGGGTCTTTAAGACGCCCGAGTTGCTGAATGTCTTTCCGCACTGCGAGCAGGTGAAGGGCTTCTCGCCTGTGTGGATCTGCACGTGGTTCTGGTAGCTGGACTCTTTGCTGAAGCTCTTGCCGCAGTGCTGGCAGCAGAACGGCCGCTCGCCCGTGTGGCTCAACTGGTGAGCCTTCAGCTCTTTGGACTGGCCGAAGCTCTTTCCGCAGGTGACGCAGATGAACGGACGCTCGCCGGTGTGCAGGCGCTGGTGCGAGCGCAGGTCATCCGCTTTGGTGAAGCCTTTGGGGCAGTGAGCGCATACGTACGGCTTCTGGCCCGTGTGGATAAGCTGGTGGCGTTTGAGGTTCCCGGCCTGGCCGAAGCTCTTGCCGCACTGCGAGCAGGTGTAGGGTCGCTCCCCGGTGTGGATGCGTTGGTGCGTCTTCAGGTTTCCCAGCGTGCTGAAGTTCTTGCCACATTGCGTGCACGAGAACGGCTTCTCGCCCAGCATGTTTCTAGGTTTCCTCGCAGTCGGGTTCTGTGTTTTGGTTGTAGGCACAGCACCTCCGCTCCCCTCAGCTGTAGCCTTCCTGTCCTGTGCTGGCTGCAGCTCGTACAGAACCCCACCTCCGAGCTCAGGGTCCGATTTGCCCATGCCGTCCAGGAGTAGCGCGTCGGGCCGCAGCTTGTTGAGCTCGGTGCGGAGCTCGGCCATGTGGATGGACTCGAGCGCGTTGTGCGGACCTGACATGATGCTGGCCTCGGGGTATTCACACTTCAGGGAGCCCAGCTCGGTGTAGTAACACTGCAGGTCCACATGGTGGTCCGACTTAATGTACTCGAGTGTGTCCGTCACCTGAAACCCAAACACAAAAAAAACATCTTCAGATTTTATTCTCACCACAGTCCTTTAACAGTACAGTGATATGTTGGCTTAATCACTTTCTGCTCTCTGCCTCCTCTATATTTAAACACTTGTACTGCTCAGAAACTGAACATTAGTTATTTAATAAACTCCATAGGAAGAGCCTGTGTCCACTCATGTCGTCTTCTGCACTGGCAGCGACCATTTCTATGCAAAACCAAATCAGTTCAGCCTTTTCAGAGCTCAGCATCCTCAACTCCAGCTGCAGTGCTCACAGCTTTCACTTGAAAATAGTAAAACTTTTAGAGCACTGCCAAGCTTATCAATGTCAATTCTCTCTCACCAGTGTATGTGAGGTGCATGTAAAAAACATTATGTTCATCTTTTACAGAGCAACAACAGAGTCCATAAAGCTCAGATCCTCAGCCTGGTTAAGACAGCAGGCAAGATCATGGGAATGTGTGCCCCTCTTACCCCCCAGGATCTTTTTGAGCAGGCCACAATCACACAGGCCAAGGGCATTTTATCGGACACTTCCCATGTATTGCACTCTGAATATGTTTTGTTGAACTCGGGGAGAAGGTACAGGGTTCCTCTGTGCAAACACAACCGCTTCAAAAACTCACTAGTCCCTTTTTCAGTTAAGCTCTTTAATGAGCAAAAAATAGAGGAGGAACGGAAAACCAGGAGGCCCGAAATGTACCGATAACTGTAGACATGTATGCATGTATGAAACTGTCTGGAGTGGTGTACATGTGCACAGTGTGCATGTGCCTGTGACTGTAGGAGTGTGTGTGTGTGTGTGCGTATGGATAGGTAAGCAGACGTTTGGATGAACTGTAGCACGGAGAAGTTAAATGTTTTTTACACATTTGTAATTACTGTTTTTATATTGTTTTCCATGTATTGTCCATGCAGCAATTTCCCAGCATCCTAGACAAATTTCTCCCTAAGGAGACGAATAAAGAAACCTTGAACCAACCAATTATTTTGTATATTAATAATTTTGGAAATAAACGAAACAGAAATTAAATGAAATCAATGCCAAGAAGGAGTGACTCCTGATATCGTCTGTGTGGATTTTAAATTCATGTTTGTATGAGTGGACCCCAGGAAGAGGAGTCGCTACTTAGGTAGTGGCTAATGGGGATCCAAATAAACAATGTTAGTCAACAACAACAACATGAGAAGAACTTGTCTTTTAACTTGCACAGTTTATCTCGTGAATTCAGACGATACTACTTTCAGGTCTTTAGCTGCTCTCTGATATGACTCCTTCCCATTTCTTTATGTTTTCTCTGTCAACTTTCCTTGAACAACAGAAAACATCACGCAGCACGCTGTAGGGCTTACAGTAAGCGGCAGCGAGAAGCACTCTGTTAGTGGACACAGGCTCTAAAAGGTCTGATCCTGCAGGGATGAACCATCAGAGTTTAATCACTCCCTGTTTGTTCTGTACTGGTTTTAGAGTAGCTCAGAGCTGTAAGCAGCTCTCTGTCTAAAGGGATTAGAGGCGTATCTTAATGATATTAAGATCTCAGCAGGGTAAGACTCTCTGCTACTCGCAAACATCTCATCATAATATCAGATAGCTGGATCCTGCTGCTGCTGCTGTGATGATAATTCACACTATTCAGAATGATGTTCATGCAGTTTAGGTCATGAGGACGGGGGAATGATCCAAAAATACAGAACATCCACTTTTTCTCTCCAAAAATCTCATTTCACCAGGTCTGTTTATTTCTGAGGAGGAGGAGCAGAGTCTGTGGTAAAAACCTTTATCAAGAATGAAAACTGACAGCTCATTAAGAGTGTGCAAAGCTGAATTCCTGTCAGCTTGTTGCTCCTGCAGCTGCGTGAACAATAACAAAGCCAATAAAAAAAAAACTAAAAAGTTCACCGTTTTGTCAGGCGTGTCATTTAAGGCGCACTCACTCTAGGCCAAGTTGTCATGTACCACGCTTAAGCACAACTGCCCTCCCTATTCCCCTGCTGGCCTGCACTCACACTCCAGGACTAACCGGACCTGACCACGGTTGCAACACATGCACGGCTTTACGTGATTAGGCAGAAAGGCTTGGTACAGTTTTCCTGGTGTAAGCGCCCCCTTAATATCCGTTTGTGACAACAGGTTGGTGGTCTATCATGAGGTCTCATGTTTACCTGAGAGATGTAGTCGAACACGGAGCTCGGCTCGTAGTGCGACTTGTAGTCCAGCTCTGCGACATCAGTGTGGTGGAAATGGCCCAGGTGGGGGTTGTCGTGGTGACAGTGATGCTCTGACTTGATGTAGTCGAGGCCGCTGATCTCCATCTTGATCTGGTCGTGGCCCAGCTCAGCAGTGGACAGCGGCTGGATCTCAGACAGGTCCACGGTCCGGATGGGTTCCAGGTCTCCGTCCTCTGGCTCGCTCTTCACGCACGGCAGCATCACCAGGGGCTCGGCGATCTCCGCCGCCAGCGAGCTTAGTGTGGGGGTGGGGCAGTCTGAGGACATGAGGACCATGGTGGGCGTTGAGTCAGAGGAGGTGGTCCCTGAGCCACAGTCCACCTGCAGGGAGGTGTCAAGAGGCGACGGAGGGGAGCCGCATTCAGGGGGCATGCCGAGGCTTAAACACTCACTCTCCAAGTCTGTCATGGTGGGGGGCGGAGCTAACCCTCCTCACCTCAATCTGGAACAACACTCCTCCTCCTCCTCGTCCACAAGTACGTCCTCTCTCCCTGCTTCGAGTAAGTGTACCTGTCCTGAGAGGGGAGAGGCTTAGAGGTAGGGGACGTTTCCCTGAGTGTCTCTTCTGGGAATCCAACAATCGTCCTTCTGATGTCAGCAACACAACCTGACTTAGACCAGCCTGTGGAGAGCGAGGGGGTGGGAGACAGAGGTGATTTGGCTGTTAGTACAACACAATAAAAACAAACAAACAAACAAACAAGTCAAGGCAGCTGAAGAACTTCTGTGTTATTCAACGTAAAAATTGGGTTTTTGTCACTGGAGTGTGGTGGCTCTGAAGAGTGAAGTCAAGTGACTAAATAATCTTTCTTTTCTCTTCAGGGATCCTTTCTGTAATATCATCAGACACTTTGATTCTAATAGATTACATTAATAATCTGAGCCTGTTTGGGGGGAACAAAAATGACTTTTAGGAGGACAGACTTCGTCAAACAAAGACTATGTTGCAGGAATTAAAACCTCAAAGAATCAAGACCTGATGTTCCTGTATGTCATTGAGACACCAAAATAAGTTAGAACAGTACTCAGGTTTAAAAATACTGGAGGCCCCCTGTCACAAACTTTCTGTGAAACTTGCTTCACTAAGAATATTTTTGCACAACCACCGACCAAACTCCTGACAATTTCTGAGCATATTAAAAAAAAAAACATCAGACTATAAAAAGAAGTAAAAGTAAGGGCCGGGTTTAGACAAACTGTGATGACTCTTAGATCAGGGGTGGGCAACTGGCGGCCCCCATCAACCCTTATCGTGGCCCTCAGGTCAATTTGTCACACATCAATTAATTGGAAACATGAAGAAAACATGATGAAATCTGCCATGAAATCATGAAAACCAGAAATACGTCCATAATAATATTTGATCGCTGGTATATGTTGAGGCATAATTGATTGTAATCGTTTAATTTGGCCCCTCTGGCAATGAGAATTAAATAAATGTGGCCCTTGCTGTCACCAAAGTCGGCCAATCCCCGCTTTAGATCATCTTTACATTTACTGACCAATAACAAAAAGTGAAGAAAACTGAGAGGAGCCATTACAAACACGAGTAACTTCAGTAACAAAGACAACCGACGGACATCACCTAAAAAGGATGCACGTGATCTTTTTACATTTTTTTGTTTCGCTGAATGTGGAGAGAAGCTATGCAGGACTCAATCAGAACCTGAGCTGTGATTTGATGGGCTGGATTCAGTACGCACCTGATGATCATCATTAATAAATAACAATAAACTTATGCTTCATTCTCTTAAAAATGTTGCTGGATTAATTATCTTTTTCCTGTTTGACCTGTTGGGATCTTCCTCTATCATGAACAGTCAAGCAGGAAGTTCAATAAAAAAAAAAAAAAAGAGAACTGTGGCCCAAAAATCTGAATATGCACACTGAAAGAAAAAAAAAACAGACAGAAGTCAAAGTGTTCTCCAGCAGAGGGAGGAGGAGAACCTCTTTGTTTGGAAAGTTTCTGCAAGAAGTCATGTTTCAGCACAACGACTTGAGTCTTATAAGACTTTTAAAGTGCATGAAACGGTGACTACTACAACAACACAGCTACTACTACTACTACAACTACTCCTGCAGCTCTGCAGCGGCCACACACACACACACACACACACACACACACACACACACACACAGAAAAGTTTGTAGCCTTGTCTAAGCAGAGAAAGAAAAACAAAAAAAAACCTCTGCCTCTTTTGTCCTGTAAGTCAGACTGGAGCAGATTGTCTTTCTGCTGCAGCAGCCCCCCGGTGACAAACTTTCAGATTTACCTGTCTGGTGTCTTCAAACACTCAGGTGCCTCTTTTTTTTTTTTTTTTTTTTGGAAGCCGCCACGCAGACTCTGACTGCAGGAATCTGGCGCTGCTTTCCTCCCCTGTCCAGCTCCACATTCACACACCACAACCTCCCGTTCATGTGCACCGAGGTTTTTTTTTAAAAGTTAATATGTCCCTGGAAGCCCGGAGTGAAAACACAACATGACACAGAGGGCATAAAATCCGCTGTTCTGCCGTACAAAGACAGGGCAGGATGCCATGTTTTGCGTGCTAACGCGGCTAGCCAGTGGCCATCTTGTTTATCACACTAACGTCGTTGGCAGCCCTGCTAAGCTAACTAGGCTAGGTGTTAGCATGGGGGAGAAAGTGAGAGTGCAGCGGGGAGTAAGAGAGGAGAGGAGGGGGGGTGGAGGAGGTGGGCAGAGAGGGTTAGCTGCGGCTCTTTCTTGCATTTAGCGGCGCAGCGGGGAGCGGCGCACAAAAGGAGATCCAAATCTGCGGCTACACACACACACACACACACTCACACACACACCACACACACACACACTCCGGGTCCGGGTCTGTCAAGGAGCCGAGCGGCAACACCGAGAGGAAGAGAGGAAGGAAACTGCGTTGTGTTAAAAAAAAAAAAAAGCATGCAAGGCAGGCTGCTGGTGATAACGAGCCCGGACTAGGTTCACGTTACCTGCGGGGGGTCCGGGTCGCAGTCCGTTTCATGGCTCGGCTCCGCTGGCCCGTCACTTGTAGCTCCCTCCGCCGGACCCGCCACGTCCACCTCGGCAGAACAACCCGCCGCCTCGCCTCCTCTCCTCCCCTCTATCACTGACTAATTCCGCTCCCTCCCTCCTTCCTTTACCTTCCTCTCCTCCCTCCTTCCTTTACCTTCCTCTCTCCTCTCGCTTATTTGCGCGCCCCCCCCCCTCCGATAATCCTTCCTTCCTCCCTTCCTCCCCTCCTTCCTTTAAAGCTGCTGAAGTATCTGTCGGGGAATGATTCGGCTCTGAGATCCGGCTCCTTTAAATGAGAGGGGCCAGTGTTAGTGTGCTGTAGGCCTGCCCACCTGCGAGCTCCAACTACCAGCCATTGTAATGATTTCTACTATGAGCACTTCAAAAATGTCCATCTCAAATCTGGAGCTGATTTAAATTGACAGAGATTCATTCATGCGTCTCAATTAATCCTTTTTGAGTGACTGGTGAAGGCCTACATGTGACACTCACCTGGTCTGAGAGAGGAGGGGATGCAAATTTGGGCTGGTAATAAAATAGTGCGTGATTATTTCTAAAGATTTGTCAATCAAAAGGTGTTTTTCTTTTTTTGCAACAGTGTCAATATCAGGCTGGCAAAATGGTTACATTTAATTTACAGGTAAATCAGTTTTCAGTGAAAAACACAACCGAGTGTGAGGCGAGTGAGCACAAGGTCGGTTTTCTAAACAAGATTCTCTCCTATCACCGTAAAGCTCTTTTCCCACATGCACAAAACTAACCGAAATAAATCCTAAAAATGTTTCAGGGTGCACCGGCGCACAGGATTTTGTCCCTGTAAGTCTTTTATCAAACAGCATTTTTAATTCATAGCAATTAATTTGCAGGTTGTGTGGATTTTGGCATCTCCTGTTGACATTGCATTAAGAAGTCCCATTTAAAGCAATTGTAATCTGCATAATGAAGTGGATTCACATATTTGGATTGATCAGTGGTTCTGAACTGGTGGGCCGAGACCTAAACAAAGGGTCCTTAAAGTTTGCCTAATAAAACATTTCTCAAATAGTCTATGAAGCACTTTTTATAAATCTGTTTTTTTCTGTTTTTAAACTCCTCAAAAAAAGTTTGGAAACGTTATTTCGGTCACTTATTTTGCCCCTTTAATAATACTAATTGGTGTTGTATTTTATATCGTTGGAAAGCCTGATTAGTCACCTTTACAAAGTGGCAAAATAATTGACCAAAATAATGTTTCCAAACTTTTTTTGAGGAGTTTATGTTCTGTCATGTTTATTATCTGCCTGTGGTTAAAACTTGAAGGGTTCTGCCTCTTTAAAGCAGTTTTTCCTTGTTGCTGTGACTTTGCTAAATGTTGCTTAGTGCTGTGTTCGTGGTGCATTAATGTTGGGACTTTGGGACAGTAAAGATGGGTGATTGACTATCTTCTGTATGTGTTACCTTCAGTCACATCACATTTTGACACCACATGAATGTAGAATAAAAAAAAAACATTCAGGCCCAGCTGGTAGTTGTGAACATTTATTGGTTTTATTTCAATTTTAACACTAAAAAGTACCCGGTCTCATAGACTAAAACAGGTAATAAAAATAAAAACCATCATCATGGCAGACAGCTGTAACGAGGTGTACATTGACATTCAGACTGTGCTGTGATCAACACTGGGCACAACACGGTAACAGCCAAAAAAAAAGTGAACACGTCACCACTTTCAGGTGTCCAAGGTTAATAAAAGTTGACTCAAACTGATATTTGTCACAGAAAGGTTAAACGTCCGATCAATTCTTAGTTTAATTTTCGAATTAACTCACTGTGGACATTTCTTATTTACTGGCTGAAAGCTGAGATGTCCCACCTTTCCCATCAGTCATCTTCAGCAGCTATGAATTTAATTATTTAGAAGGAATCTCTTTAAGATTTGATTTTCTTAGACCGCTGATTTAAAAAAAAGGGCACATTTTATCAAAAGTATTGCATCAAATCCAAACACACTGAGATGAATTTTCTTTGAAAAACAAGAACAAGTCTGTTCAGAGAATATAGGTTTAAAATCAAAGTCTTGTTTCCCTGTGTCTTTACGAACATACAGTCTGCTTACAAATAAACACTTTAACTGAAAACAATAAAACTTTTAAAAATGCTTCCCTTTCATCCTGTCGTTCCCATGTTTTCGTCAAACAATCAGAGGACCAAGGACCGTTCCCTGAAGAACTCCTTTGTGAAGTTTTTAAACTCCAGCTGTATTTGAAAAAAAAAACAATATCCTTAAGGATTTCTCTCTTTTTTCTAAATCTTGGCCACTCTGGGCTCCCAGTAAAACTGGTCTATATTCCCTTCTTTCACTCTGTTCTCTTTTCACAGCCTGCAATTTTAACAATGAGGCTAAACTGAAAAAACATCATCTTTTCTTCACATGGAAACAACAAAACCGCTTTTCAGAAAACAGCCAACAAATAAAATAAAACTTAGATCACAGGAGTCGAGATGTGCTCTGCGATATGTACACATGAAAGTTGTCTGAATGCGTCTCAGTGCTTAAAATAAAATCACGAATGAATGTTACAACAATAGATTTCTTTCACGTCCTCCTTTAAAAACAAAATTTGGAGAGAAATGCATTTGGTGGAGTTTCTAGATAATTAATTAACGGCCTGTGATCACAACAACAAAGTCTGTAGAACATATTCTAACGGAAAGTTTTGTATAATTTAAATGTTTCAATGGGCACATAACCTAAGCATTATTTATTAGAAAGTCAAGCAAGAAAGAATGATTAAATGTTGCCAAATCTAGGTATAAAAAAATATGTTAACACAAATGTTTCCCTTATTTATTCCATGTTCTTATGTAGATGACATCATATCTTTCTTGTGATAACAATGAGTAATCTCAAATTCATCTCCTACACTTAAACCTTATTGGGAAAAGGAAATAAATATCCGTTTTGATTTACTGGGTCCCTGTATTGCTTCAATTATTTTTCACAGAATTTATTGCTGTTGAAAACAGTTTCTAAACACGCCTGGTTTGGTCTCTATACTTCACAATTTTCCTTTTTTTTAAATTTCCATCCAGACAAACTTCTCTCTTTTATGGCTTTGTAAACAAGGTCAGGAGGAGCTGTGACGAGCAAACAAGTCAAATGATGCTGCTGCTCTCATTAGAAAACCTCATGCCACCTCGGTATCTCAGATTTTTACTGTAACATTGTTACATCTGGATCAGTGGGGATTTCACTTTTCAGCTTTGGAGATATGAGGTTTTCCTCTGAGCATTTTCTGACCGGTTAACAGTGCAGTGAAGCAGCTCATGTCCTGTAAAAACCACATAACTAATTTTGGAAGTAAAAGTTTGTAGTTTTTTGTGTGCCATTTTGGTTAAAAGAAAACAAAATTAAAAGATTATGCTGCACTTAAGTATCTGCCTTTACATTATTTGGAAGGTTTAGTACAAATTGTTGTGCCATTTGTGTTTTAACTTCTAGATTTCTCGAAAGAAAAGTTAAAATTATGCAGTATCTCATGATTTTTTTTACTCATGAGTTTTTTATGATTATGGTTTCAACCTTAAGGCAGGAATGGGCGTCCATATTTTTGTGATCCTGTTGAGCTCTCTTATACCTTTTAAACTTGTTATGAAAGCTTTTTTTTTCTCGAAATCCTTAAAACAAAAGTGTAATCTTTTGAGGTAACTGTTCTAATCAGAGGTAAGAACTAAAACAACAACACAGTGTCTAAAAATATTTTTGTCTTTAAACCTGAGAAGTTTGCGTGTTTTCAGTTTTGCAGCACAGCTTCAAGCTCTGAGACGCATCCAAAATTACACAGATAAAATAAAAGATATACACATTATTGTAGTCAAATATCAACGGCGTACTTTCACTGAGGTAATGAGGTCTGTGTGGAATTAATAAACACTTGAAATGTTTTACGTGAAAAATGAGGTATTTGACAGGTATGGAGTCTGAAAGTGCAAGAAGTCAGAAAAACAAATACTCTCAGTGTTTGCAGAAAAGCGGTTAGGTCATTCTGATGTAAGCAAAGCAAGACAACAAGCTTTAGTTATTCAAGCAGAGGCAAAAACAGGTAATTAAACAGTTAATAATTTATCAAAATCCTAGTATTATTATTTTACTGAAGGAGACCTGTTTTCATGAAATCAACCCAGTCTCAACATTTTCATTCTTTTACATCTTTTGTTTTTTGTTTTTTTTTGCAAATGAGCATTCACCAGCGGCTGTGAACGGGCGATCCTCTACTATTTTTCTACGTTGAATCAAGATGTGGTTGCTCAGCAGAGTTTTAGCTTCATATTGCTTAAAGTTTTTGTTCAAACAGGTTATAAACAGATTCACCGTCAGGCTAGAAAAAGTTAGCTTATTTACAAAAAAAAAAACGAAGATTGTTGGTGCTGAAGCATTGCAGAGCACAAACAACATCTGTACATAAAAAAACATCAGGATATATCGCTGATATATTTATATATTTATCTGATCCTTCTTTTCACCACAATCCATCCCTCCATCCATCCCAAGCTGTGGTACAAATGCTACAAAAGGTTGTGTTGTACTACAGAGACTTTGCACACAAACAAAGATGGTGGGGGAGGAACGACTCAAATAAAAACAATGAAACGTTTTTAAGTTAGAAGAATTCATCCCTACACATTCCAACACAATATTATCACGTTTAGATGGTTACAGTTCACCGACGTAGTTGGCCATGAAACACTTGATTTCATCTTTGGCGCCCTTTAATCGGATTTCTGATGAAGAACAAGATGACATGATCTAATGAGGCATAAAAAAAATATATTTTCAGAGTCATCTTTTTAATTGTGGGACGCAAAAAGGTGCCTTTTTTTTAATTTAAGAGCATAATGTAGTGCCTTTAGAGGAATAATTACCTTTAAAGGTATAGAATTTAATAAACTTGTAAAGAAAACGTTTAAGTTTAAAAAAATACAAATTCTTTATTTTGTCATGAGAAGGCTTCCATATTTGGAACTTGTCATCTTAAGGATTTGGTTAAAAAACTGGATCTTTAAATATGTGAAAGCACCACACTGACAGGATTTGAGAGGCCTAATCAGGACTTCCTGTTTGGCCTCACTGATATTTGCTCCAGCATGAGGCACACAGGACCAGATAGGCATCGACGGGCTCTTCAGTTTTACTATCAGAGTTATGACAGCATTATTTGTCATCTGCTTTTTTTTCTGTTTCGCATTGTTTTGATTTTTTTTGGGAAAGTTTGAAGATATCAATTTAAAAATATTTTTTAATATAATTTCTCATTATTTCGCAGTTTAATTTGTCTTTCTTGCCAGTTTATATGGAAGCTCATTGCGCCCACATAAAATGTATTTATTTTTAAATAAATTAAAACAGTATATGTTTGCGATTGCAATAATCACAATACTAATACAAAATTATTTAAACATTAAACATGATTTGTTTTCCCTTTAGGATAAATTTAAACTTTGATTTAGTCTGGTTTAATTCCCACTTTGAGTCAGGATGCTCGCATACTTTTCAAGTTCTGTCCTGTTTGTCCTCCATAAGGAACAGGTTCACGAAATTAAAAACGGGTCACATAATTAGTCAAAGCCAAGTAATCATTGGTTTCTATTGATGACGTGTTTTTCATGCTTGTTGATTTTGTATGGGTTGAATTTTTATAAAAGGCATTTTTGTGTTTTCTTTTTTGACAGAATTAAAAAAAAAAAGTTTTGAAGACATCAGTTTAGATTTCATTAATTTGTCCCTCATATTTATCAAGTGTTCTAATGGAAGAAAATGTCTGCCAGGAAAAGGGTTAAGAAAAGGTTAAAAATCAAACAATGTAAATTGTTGTAATAAATAAAATTTTTAAAAATCCTTAAGGTAAAGACCTCATGATAACGAAAAAAAAACAGCCAACTTTTTTTTCCTTTTCCTTTTGAAATGATGACATCTAGATATTTATCTTTCGTCTTTGATGAAACTGTAAAGATTTATATAATTATGAATTTTTAATGATTATTTCACAAAGATCCAAAAGAAGAAAATCATGTTCATCGATTACTTTTGTATCTTAACACTTTTTTTTCTTTTAGACAGAATGATACAAAGTGCTTATATTCAATAAGCTAATTGAAGGTCATGGTCTCGTTTGTTTTTAATTAATGTGACAATTATCAAAATATTGATCTTTTTTTTTTCCTGGCAGCAATGGTCTTCCGTACAGAGGAGCTCGATCAAAGTGAACACGAGAATAATTAGTAGAAGACAGAGAAAGGTTGTTTGTAGAAGAATGGAACAAATTGTGATAATACCAGCTTGTTTTTGTTTTTTTTGGGAGGTATCTGTGAGGTAACATGAACCGAACTGGACCGAAGGACGAGGAGTGGATGAAGGAAAGATGTAAGGAAAGACTGAAGGAGGTAAAGGTGTAACCCGTTGCAGACTTAAAACCGTCTTCCTTCTTCCTCTCGTCTCGTCATCAGTTCTGTCTGTAAAGTTGAAACTGTACAACAAAAAGGATCAAAACTGCAGATTCACATTCAACGAGTCCAAACAATCGATGCCACTGACGATAGTTTCATCTTCCTCTTTGTTTGTAGAAGTGACACGCAAAGAACTTCAAAAGAAGATCTTCAAAATATCTAAAACATGACGAAAAATGCACCTGACGATAATCCAAAACTGTTTCCATAAAAAACAAAAAAAAAAAGTATCCAGTCCGTCTGTCGAAGAAAACAAACAAAAACAAGAGCACTTTAAAAACAAACAGGTAGAAAAATCAAAGGTCACTTTTTGTCTGTGTGAGCGACCGTCCACGCTGTACAGTTCCACAAAATCACCACCACACAAATGAAACAGGAATAAGGAAAAGGGGAAATGGCGCTCCGACTGTTCGGCTGCTGCGGCGACGAGCTTATTGCAAAAATATTTCACCTGCTCGGACTGAAACTCACCTGCAGCAGCTGGAGCTTGTTCCATGTCTATTAGTAGGATTTGATGTTTTTTTTTTTACAGGAGTCGAAGAAGAAGATGAGGTGGATGTACAGCAGGAGGAGGAGTTATGACGTGATCTTCCCTTCGTCACATCGGGTCTGACGCCTCCTTGTTTAGTGCGTGTTTTCCTGGGTCAGGTTTTTTTTTTTCCTCACCCATTTCCCTTCAGTGTTGTGAATTTTGATTTCCTGTGAAGTCAGAGGGGTCGACTGCTCCAGCTTCAGAGTACAACTATTTTACTTTGAAAAGCTCATTTGTTTTGAAGCCCTTCCGAGCGAGCATTCTGGTTCCTGATTGGAGAAGAGGGTTTTTCAGGGCCATTAAGATTTGGTAGATTTCTGGATTTTCAAGTTGAACAAACTACAACCTGAGTGTTTATAATTCAGTATTGTGTGTCCACTAACGGTGTTTTATGGGCTGCTGGTGCATATTATAGAAAAGGACTACAGTTCAGCTATTTCAGTGCGCGGCGTCCAATTTGCAACAACACCCACAGCAGCAGTTTCGCTTTTTCCTTCACTCAGTTAAAAACAGTTCCTCTCTTGGAGCTCTGCTGCTTTTATCGATTTGTCACTTCTCTCTCACCAACCAATCAAAAGCTCTTATCCTAGGGAATTGTTGCCCTGGAAATTTTCCAAAGTTGTTATTCACACATGTCCCTTAAAGCATGAAGTTTGCGCTGTTGAACTGGGGAGGGCGTCTCAGGAGGCGGGACTTGACATAAAAGGTACGCTGCATTGGTCATGTTTACAGGATAACGATGTCGGCACTAACAAAGTCTGACGCTGTAATGACGGTTTGTTTGCCTTTATGCTACATACAAAGAAAATACTGCCGAGCGGAAAAGAGCATGAAGAGGACAGCAACAGTCTCTCACTGGTTGTGTTACTGTGCTACAGTTTACTCTGGGGGCCGGCAGGAAAAAATCCAGGTAAGTAAAGAGTGAAAAATTCAGCTGTATGCATTCAAATATGCAGCTCACCCTGACAATTATCAACAGTTTTAGGAGTTTTATTCAAGTGTGAATACTCCAAAAGTCAATAAGGGGAAGACTTCTTTTCAATTTGTCTACAACAATGGCGGAATGGGAAACTCATCCTTCGCTCGCAATATTTAAACCAATTTCAGAGCATGAGAAGCACCCTGAGATTGAGGTTGTGGGCGCTGCCGCATATAAAACACCGTTAGTGGACGCCCTGATGCTGTAGCGGCTTCAGCTAGAGATCTGCTAGCATCTGGAGTAAATTAAGTCCGGGTGTTTTTGTCGAGTCAAAGCGTCTTTTTGCCCAATTTCAGAGTGAAGGCATCTTTTTCTTTTCTATTTAGTGTGAAACAACATCCTGTTCTGTTTCAGAGTAAAATCATCTCTCTCTGTTTTCTTAGTTAAAGCACGTTTTCTGTTCTGTCAGAATAAAAGCATCTGTGTTTGTTTAAAGATGCTTTTCAGAGTAAAAGCATCAATGTGTGTAAACTAAGAAGAGAGCCAAAAGTCCAGTCGCCATTCTGCTTTAGAGTTTAAGCATCTAAGCGTGTCTAAAAATGCATTTCCAGGTACATGTACGATGTATCATCCTGTTCTTTTTAAAAGTTATCTTTGTGTGTAAGAGTTAAAAACTGCTCTATACTCATTGGTTGTGTCTGTGTACCGATTACTTTCTCAGATCTTCAGGTGTTTGTTTCAGTAAACTTGACTCTGAACCAGATGTGTTTCCCTTTCTTGGTTTTCTGCTCCCTGGTTCTGATCCGGTCTCAGGTCTGTGGATCCCACACTCTGTACTCAGGGTGTTTTTTTTTTTGTTGTTCTGGACTCTGTTAAAGCTCAACTTCAAGCCTGATGTTACGCCATGTCGGATTCAGGACCTGCTCCCGGGGTGCTGGGTCCGCACGTGGCTGTGGAGGCGGGTTGCTGAGGAGAACCTTTTCCCGCACTCGGAGCAGCGCAGCGCAGAGGAGGAGCCGCTTGGCGGGGACGAAGGGGATGAGGTGTCGGCGGCGGCATTTTCAGCGACGTGAGTCTGACGGTGAGCCTTCAGGAGGGACATCCGACTGAACCTCCGGCCGCACTCCTCACACTCGGACCAAACCCTCCGCCTCTTCTTCTGCACAAACACACAGAACAGAACACACAAACCATTCTGTTATTCTATTTCTAAGCCACAGAGACGAGTATATTTTAAGATCCTGTGAGGAACTGTCAGTTTGTCTCGTTTTTAGCGCCCCCTGTGGACAAATGGGTACCTCTCATCTCTTTTAGGTTCTGTACTGTACATTTGTAAGACGTATTTTCTGAGGAAAAATCTCTGCCTGCTGCTTTTTTTTAAAATCAAATGGATCACTAATTGAGAGTCTCTGCTTTGGAAAATGTTAAAAAAGAAAGTAAGCAGTAACTCACTTTGCCTGAAACCTACCCTGCAACAGATGTTTAGGCCTTCAAAATTACGATCAAAAAATAATCCATCTTGATACGGATGGCCTTGTTTGCTTTAGTACCTTTTAAAGAGTCGTCAGTGTACATTTCAGTGTTATATAACCAGATAGAAACTCCTAACAAGAGCTTTAATAACGCCTCGCTGCTCACTTACAAAACAACGATAAAACGGCTCCACCTTACCTAAACTCTCTCATCCAGGTCTACACTCCCTCCCGCCCACTAGGCGTCTGATCCAACCTTCACAACAGGGCCCTAAGTCTCTAAGACTTTATTTGATTAAAGATTAAGGTGAAGCCATTACCGCCTGTGTCACTGCTGCAGGCTGAAGACATTCAAAATGGTCCTTTAAGAGACAAACGGCAAATGTTTAAATCATTGCATCCTTTCCCTCACCTTCCTCCCTTTGTCCTCCTCGCCCTCCTCTTCCTCCTCACCATCCTCTTCCTCCTCCTCCCTGGTTATCGGGGGCGACGGGCAGATTGGCACAGGTGGCTCCTCGCCGTTGGTTGCCAGGGCGGCCAGCGTTTCGTTGGCAACCGCAGCGGCGTCTTCATCGTCTTCTTCAAGCAGCTGAGACGGCAGAGTGAGGAGACGGTGAAGCATCGAGGCGGAAGAGCGACGACCTGAGGAGCCTGAGGACGGAGACACAAAGAGACAGAGAGTAAAATGCCATAAGTGAGAGTAAAAGAACAAAAATGATTGGAATAACTTCAAGAATAATTACAGTAATTTATCAAAACTCTTTTATTCTGATCCTTCTTAAATCCAAACTGGATCGAGGTCACAGCTTTGTATTGTTTTATTCATGACATGTTTATAATCATTTTATGAATAATTGTCTTATACAACATTTCAGCTCAATTGGGAAAGAAGTAATGAGTATGACTTTTTTTTATAATACGGCTGAAGTGACATCACACAGAAATAAAGCGAGCTCAGAGTGTTCATAAATAACAAAATGACGGAACGGAGCACCAATCAGCTGCAGCTCCAGATGTGTTATCATTTTTATGAGAGTCCAGCAGAGGGCAGTGAAGAGTCCAAAACACACAAACACACCGCAGACAGAGTGTGTGTGTGTGAGTGTGTGTGTGTGAGTGAGCGTTTACTCAAGGGACAGCGCTGGTACAGTATGCGGTATAAACACAAAGTGTATACATTCTGTACATGAGGCTCCCTCTGTGCATTAAGCCGGAGCAGCAGTCATTAAGGGTGTGGTTGTTGTTGTGTGTGTGTGTGTGTGTGTGTGTGTGTGTGTGTGTGTGTGTGTGTGTGTGTGTGTGTGTGTGTGGTTTACAGGAACTGAACTAAGGAGTAAAAAAAGGAGCCATAGAGTATACGTCTCTGTCTCTCTCTCATGTTTACATTTTGTTTGAATCCTTTTTATATTCCACTTCACAATCCAGATAATAAAAAGGATTTAAGTCATGATTATGATGATGTCATCATGTTTTTATACTATATATATTTTTTAGTTTTCAGTAGTTTCTCAGGTTGTGTTTTATTTTAATTTTCAGGTTAGGTTAAAGAGGGGTTAGGGTTCAGGTTATTGTTTAGGGTTTAAGTATTTCCAGTTGTGCTTTTATGGAGATTTTATCTTTATTTCTTTTTAAATAACGTTCTGCTTCCTCTCTTGCCGGTCAGGTGGGTCTGATGTTTCTGTGTCTACCTGTAAAGATGAATAAACTCCAGTAATAACCTGAAGATGAAGAACTATCCGTTGCTCACCTGTGGGGCTGTGAGGAGGTCCAGGTGAAGGTCCGGTTGACCGTCCTCCGGTGGTGTTGGCTCCTCCCCTGCTGTTCCTCTGACACTCCTCCTCATCAGGAGAAAACACCTCCATGTCCTCCAGAGGAGTCCATCGGGGGTCCTGCTGGGGGGAGGAGGGGGAGGGCTCCAGGTTGACAGAGTGGGTGGGGAGAGACTGAACCTGCCGAGCACGGCCCTCGCTCAGACTCCGCCCACCTCCTTCTCCATCGCCGCACCACTTCTGACTGAAGACTTTGTCCAGGATGGGAACCCAGTCCTGAGAGACAGAGATGATGGGGGGACGCTCCGGGTCTGAGAGGGGAGGAGAAAAGATGAGAGGGTGAGGAGAAAGGAGAGGAAAAGAGAGAAAAGAGAGAGTGCAGGGAAGAGGAGAAGGAAGAAGAAGGGTTATAGGACAAGGAGGAGAAGGAGGAATATGGTAAGGAAGCAGGGGAGATAAAGAAGTGATGAAGAAGAGCAGAGGATAAGAGGGAGAGTATGGGGTGAGGAGGAGGCGATAGAAGGACGTAAAGAAGGTGATGAAGGGAAGGAAATAAGGACAAAAAGAGGGAGAGTGTACGGAGTGAAAGAGGAGAAGAAGGTGAGGAAAGGGAAAGGAGATGAGTAAGGAGAGAGGGAGGAGGGAAGGGAAGACGGATGCGGAATGTGAGTGGATCAAGGAAAGGAAGCAGAGGAGATTAGGGAGGGAGGAGTTGAAGGAGAAAAGGGTAAGGAAGAATGGAAGAAGGGGGAAGGAAGTTACAAAGAGAAAAGAAGGAGGTCATAAAAGAGAAGGAGGGGAAAAAGATGGGAGAGGAGAGAGAGTTCTTGTTTTATTTACCGTCTCTTCCAGCTATTCCTTTGGACCCGAGGACATCGGCCAGCTCCTCCCTGGCGTCTTCAGAGTCGCTTGGTGACACCGAGTCATTCTCTGAGCCTCTTCTCCTCCCCCCACCCCCACCTCCTCCTCCTCCTCCTCTCCCCTTCTCTCCTCCTTTGCCAGTGCTTTTGTCCAGTCGCTCCTCCAGCCCCTGCTGCTCTCGCTCCATCTTTGTGATCTCTAGCAGCAGGTCATCGAACGACGCTTCCACGATCTTTGTCAGCTCCCGCACGGCAAAGTCAAGGACCTGCTCCATGACCAACTTCAGCTGATCTGCACGGAGGGGGAGACAAGAGGGTCAACAACCAGCACCATCATCATTTCCCTCAGATTATTATGTTTTATGCTGTGCTCATGGCTCTATGAGGCGGCGATCTCCAAGGCTGAGAATAAAGCAAGTCAAGAGGTTATTTTGATGCCAAGCAGGTTTCCAGTCTTGGAATGTGGAAGTGATCAAAAGTCCAGCTGACGTCACACGCTTACAGTCAATTTTCATTTTCATGATTAAGAGAATCAAAAAAGATAATTAAGATAAATGTGATCATTTCCCCCGTTACTGTCCGCTATTTCAATCTCTGACCTGGCGCTTTGCATTGTGGGAAATCATACATGAGGGAGACTGGTCTGATGCATTCTGTAGATTTTTCTTATATCAGTGCGTCATCCTGGTTTTTCTTGCATAAAGCGGATCTTGCATTTATTTGCATACAGCATTTTGGCCAAATCAGTGAGTACCACTAGTATAGAAGGCGGTTTCAAAAACAGTACACGTTTACAGCCTGGAATTTAAAAAAACGTCTCTGTCCCTGTAGTTTATTTGTAGTTATTTTTTCCAATGGAGAATAAAAGATGCTGTTTGAATCAAGAGGCCCCACAGCACACATTTTACATGTTTTTGTGTATTTCCTACAATACAATTTACATTTTGTTGTTTTTCCTTTGCCGTTACGTTTCCTGACATCAAGGGACGCACAATCAGCAGACGCTCGGCAGGAACCTGAGGAGCTCCGTCAGGAACACTGAGCTAATGGCTGAGTCATAACACGCATGTCGTCATGGTAACCACATGTCTGGCAGACATGTAAATAATCCACAGAGTGAGCTGTAATCAAAGGATCCAGGTCAGACGTCAGTCAGTTCTCTGTCGAGTTTTTTTAATTATCTGCGAGACAATGTGTTACTGTGTTACCGTGTGTGTGTGTGTGTGTGTGTGTGTGTGTGTGTGTGGGTGGGCATTTCTTTTCTGTTTATACACATCACATAGCCACTAATACTCGGTCTTTATTTGTTTGGTATTTGCTTGTCATTGTGGTTTTTGACCTGCCAAGAGACTACAGATGGAAATGAGCACATGGCTCCAACCTGGCATATTTACATGTTTCTGTTCATTAATGTCCCCATTTTAAATAAATAAATAAATAAATATGTTGTGATTATATAATCTACATTTTAATTAAAAAAACATTATCAACCAAGAGACTCAAAAATGAGTATCCTCCTTCTCCAAATATGGTCATTCCTGTTTCCCGTAACAAATGGAGACGGCCAAAATGGAAACTTGACCTCTCATTTCAAGACAAACTTATGTTATTTTTCAGAGCATCTTAAGTGAATTGACAGAACAATAAAACTCTGTCAAGAAATTCATGTGTCCAAATGAATGCTTTTAGTATTGAATGTTTTATTGTTTTTAAATGAGATTTTTCACTCAGCTGTTTTAATGTGTGGTTGTACAACACTGTGGTCAACTCCTGCTTGGAATGGATTTGGATAATGCCTAACACATGCATCTGTTCTTTTCTTTGGTGTATTTATTTGTGTAGTGTAGTTGCATTAAGGGGGGGGAGGGGGCTACAGCTGGCTTGCATTGTGTAACCCTGGGTTACATATATATATAACATTAAAGGTGAGCTTTGACCTGCACAGAAACATTGTTGATATGAAATATGATGAGTCTGTAAAATCTGGTGTGTGTGTGTGTGTGTGTGTGTGTGTGTGGTCAATGGATCACACTGTTTGTTGTGTCTACAGTCCAGTCATAACAGCTACACAGTAATTCATGTTGTTTTGTGTCTCTGTTGCTGCTCTGCATTTCAATATGTTTACTTAAATAAGACTCATTATTATATTTACTGTCTTCCTAACACAACAGAAGAAACGTTCTGTGTATGTCCATACTTTAGGAGCTGGTTTCTTATTTATGTGTATGATTTCATTTATTTTACAGATTTTATAGACATGAAGCATTTCAAAAATACTCCAACAAAAGCTAGAAGTTCTATAACCCAAACATTATTATTTTAATACAACAAATCCTGAATGTAAAAACATGAATATTATTCTCAACACTGTCATTCAAAGCCTCAGGACCCACCACCAACTCCTTTTGTAAGAATCGTGACCCAAATTTCAGATCATTTTCAACCAATGAGATTTGCTTCATGAGAAGTGGTGCAGTTTGGACCTCAGGCGGTACAAAACATGAAACAGAACAAAGAAATGAAAGAAAACAAACATGTTGTTCGACTTTTTGTAACTTTTGCTTTTCAAGCACACTTTCGCGACCCACTGAAAACCACTCCAAGACCCACTTTTGGGTCCTGACCCCCCAGTTTAGAACCACTAATTTAAACAATTTCCTTTTTTTTAAGAATGTTATATTTTTAACAACACAGTACAAATGTGTTCCATCTGTATAATAACAGTAGGTGTGTTCATTTGTAAATTTGCTTCATGACTAACAAATAATGTGCAAACAAAAATCCAGTCGGGTCAGAGTTCTATCTTTGTGGGGACTTTCTCGTCTTGACTCTGTGGCTGTGTTCATTCGTATCTCCTCGCGTGTACGGTCAAGATCTGTGTTCAGAGAGAGGACAGACCGCTGTGTGTGTTTGAATCATTAATCAGGTTTAAGAGCGGAGCTGATCTCAGAGCAGATCAGAGGACGGGCCCGGAGTTCCCCTTAAAGCAGCCTCATTATGAGCTTAATGAGCGTTAATGGAACCAAATGGAGATAAGACTGACACCGTGTCATCTCGCATCATCTTTGGATATAAATATATTTCCTTGGATAATATATCTATAATCAGACTGTGAGCTTAAGTGCTGGTCAGGATATATCTGGATCATTAGCTCCATTCAGACTGCCGTTTTTCAAGGCGTGATTTTTACGTCCCTGTGACATTTCGCCTTCAATCAGAATGTCTCTGAGGTTTTAAGTGTTCCCCACTCTGCCTCATCTTCAGAGGAAGCAACAGATGTGTTAGAGAAGAGAGACGGTCATCAGTGAGCGCAGAGCTGTGTGTGTGTGTGTGTGTGTGCATGTCTGACTGTGTGTGTATGTGGAGTTCCTGCAACCCCAAAAACCCCAATGTGAATTCACAGACTGGGACAGATTATTACGCTATCGCAGAATCACTATGAACGTACAAAGACATAATGACGGCTGAGCTTAATTACGGAAACGCAAAAGGGCTAATAACTGTATCGTAAAAAGTCTAAAACCATCTCGTCTTTCATTTACAGCCAAAACTCGTAGAACAGACTTGTTTTTTACAGTCCCTCATTACTCTATGTACTTGACAACTTGGAAGACATTCTTTAGTTTTGCCTCTCATTTTCACACATTGAGGTCTAAATGACTTGTTTTGCACCAGTAGATTGATTCTACCCCCAGCAAAGAAAGAGCTTTAGCTTCATCTGACCGCATCATGGTGTGAAGCTAGTCCATTATACTCAGGCTTCCATCCAATACAAAACAATCTATGCACGCTGAGTGAGAAAGCATTATTCGGCCATTTGTATTCATTGCTTTATATTCAGACTTCTGAATTGTAAATGCTCGACTTAAGATTACATCATCTGCAGCCCTACACGGGTCTGAATAAAACTGCTTGCACCATGTGCAGCATTCACGTTTTACTTGAGAAGGACTGGCATCCATTATCATATCACTCACATGGATTTACTCATGTCTGATTGTGCTATATAAGTCATTCCACGCTGTTTTTATTGGGCACATGAAGAGCTAGGACGCCCGAGTTCTGTTTGGTCCAAAATGATCAAAACCATCAAACACAAAAGAACACAAAGGCCAAATTAAAGAGACAAAAGGACAATGACATAATTGGATTAAAAAGTCCCAAAAAAGAAAAGCGAGAGATCTTTGGTATTAAGTTCAAAGCCAAGGAATACAAATGTGCTGGAGCAGAGAGACCAGCAGTTTAGGTGTCATTTAAATGATTGTAATCATATGTGGTGACTCTTAATTTGCTCGATGCCACTGCGTCCATCATATGACCATCAAAAGACGAATCGACTCAGGCTGTTTGTTTGTGTGGTGGAGTCGAGGCTTCAGTCAAACCTCTTTGGCTCACACAGAAACAAACAGACAAAACAAAAGCAGGAAACACAAACTGGTCTCACCAACCAGCATCCAGAATCCCGACCACTAACACGTCTGATGAAGAAAAACTCGTTGAAGGGAGTTCCCCGGCTGTGGAGGGAAACCAGCTCTGACTGTACTGATTTCCTGTCAGTCATTACCCGGGGCAAAGCAAAACACAATAAACTCTTTTGTTCACATATTTCCTGAAATTAAGTATAAACCAAATAAAGATGAATTTTCCTCGAGAACACAAAAGGGGTAGAGTCTCACTGAAACGTAGAAACAACAGAGCCTCTCTTCAGTTTAACAGACACGTGCTGTGTGTCGAGGTGGAGGAAGTGTTACAGTAGACCTACCTTTCTCAAAATGTGAAAATACTGCACAAGAGAAAAAGGCCTCCATTCTTATTCTGAATGGAATTTTTGGTGTTTTAAAACAACGACCCGTTTTAACACATCTCAGGGTTTAAATGACTAAAAGGTAAAACAAGTCTCTGGACTGCTTCAGTAGATTTCTTCATCAAGCAGCAGTCAAACATGCTGTAATAACTGCCTGGAAATACTTAAATGTCATTGTATTTCCACTAAAAAAAAAAAGTTTTTGCCACCACAATTTACAGAATGTTATTATAATTGTCTGTCAACATTACAAAAAGGTGACAGAGTGAAGTGATAGACCTTTTGATTTTCAAGAAATATGCTTTATTGAACTTGATACAGCAGTAACTAGAGCGTATTTTTCTCTTCCTAATATCCATATAGGTATCTGCCCCAAAAAATCCCATATCGTTCTGGCCCTAGCAGTAACACTGCTCTCTCCAAAGCCACCGGACGCCAGTCATTTAAACTTGCAGATCACAGGAGCTGCTGCTGGTCTACTCCAGCCTCTGGGGGTTGGTTTTTGTTTTGAATTCATACAAATGTGGAGATAGGAGTTTTTACATAATAGGAATGGGATGTGGAAATGTATCAAAGCTGTCAGACATGTATAGTGCAGAGGAAAGTGAAAGGCATTTGGTGCAGTAAAAGTAAAATGATGCAAAAATGAAATGTCTGTTTTTGCTTTAGTACTGTACTTGAGACTGTCTGGTTTGGGGGGCAGGGTGACCCGGCTGTTGTATGATTTTTCAGGGTCAGACTCTTGCTCCATATGTCCATATGTTCATATCTCATGTTCGCATGTATGTCCATATGGTCATATGAACACATGGAGGGTGGGAGGAGTCAGAGGCTGTCTGTGTGCACATTAATGAAATATAGGTTGAAGAGGCTTCCACTCCAATCGCTATCACTTTTTTTTCCACTACAGTGCCCCCCCTCGTCGATAATGGATGCATCAGAGATGTATTATTGCTTGCGTGTAACAACTAAGGGTCATCAAGGGTTCACAGAGCCACTGTTACATCTGCAACTTAAAACATTAATACTAATAGGAGCTTAGCTCAATGCTTTTAAGTGAAGCGAACACAGAAGTGCCAAAGTGGCCACTTGAGGCTTTGTGCTAAAGTAAGTCAGTGCTCACAGAGCCCCATGTCACAATGTCCAGCGTCACAGTAGAAACAAACATGTACAACCTGGTATAAAATACAGCTCTTGTTTCTCTGTTCATTCTGGAGGGAGTGGATTTCTATATAACTCACCCGTTTGAATTAAACTAAAGGTTATGCATGATTTGGGGTGTGGCCGTCACCTCAGCTTATCCTGAACATAACCTCTTGGCTGTGTTTGTGAAGTTGGAGCCATGTGGAGATTTTTTCATAAAAATATCAGAACATGTATTTGTCTTGATGAGCAGTGTATGGCACTAACAGACTGTCCAAGATTCTAATTCTAGTATTACTTCATGTATACAGTATTATAGCACTAATAATGAGCAGGTATCTTTGCCTGCTCTTACTATACCTTGTTAGCTTCAGTGTCTGCACAATGATTAACTTGTGGAGGTCCCTGCTGCAGTCGGGATTGTTGTTTTTTTCTCCAAAGAGGTTGGGCAGCTAATGAATTGGTCACTGGTACAGACCATTTAGCTTTAAAAGCTCAGTATTTATTAACCCCTTCCTCCTTTCTAAATTCCTTACACCATCCAAATGATTAATTGTATAATATATAATTGAATAATCAAAAGCAAGAACATTCATTAAAAGTAGTCTTAAACCAACCTGTCAGCTCTCATCCCTTTCGCTTGAGGCCTGAATTACAGTTGATGGACTTCTGCTGGGGTTTTGTTTTTTGGTCAAAGGGGGGGGGGGGGGGGGGGGGTTGTGTCAGATCTCTCTGTGGGTTCATTTAATAACTTACACTAACACAACCAATTCTGCGATTCTCTTTCCCCTCCGCCTCCTTCATCCTTTGTTTTCTCTCCACAGTGAGTAAATCAGAGTGAAAGCTTGGCCGGCTTTTCCACATGTTAAAAACCCCACACAAAACAGTGACCTTCGACCGGGGGGTGTTGAGGCCGCGGCCTAATTATCTCCCTGTGTGTTTCAGAGTGAGTCCTGCAGACCCTCTGCTGCGTCTGTCAACTCTGCTTACACTTGTCTCCTTTTAACTGTTGGACAATGTGGACAACAGCTCCTCGAAAGCTATAAATTATCCTGACTTAAAACACCAAGAAGGCCATAACCACATTTCATGACACGTATATGACTTTTTTAGTACTTCAAATGTAGTAGCTCTTTACCTACCAACAGCCAAACCTTTAACACATGGGACTTTAGCTGAAGCTAGCAAATTAGCAGCTTCTTCCCCCAGAGACATCTGCGTCTGCAAATGAATGAATAGACAAATAGCTAACCAGCACAATCATGACTACACAGGAGGGATATAAATCTGCATGAACTCGTCCTCTCTGGGGCGCTCTCAGTCCAAAGCCTAAGAATAAATCACGTCCCTGGGAAAAAGGAGGACGAGTTATCGCCAGAAAACAGAGCCCTGAGAGCTGATAGTCGCTGCTACTGACCATGCGTTGGACGACTAGCGGCGTACAACCATGTGTTCAGATGAAACAGATCTGCAACACTTAATCTCCCTTAGGTGACCCCTGGATGACCTCTGATTTAAATAGGAGGGTGCAGACTGCTACCAAGGACAAGGACATGGGCCCAAACTCAGATTGTATGTTTCTTACTCAAATTTATGTTTAATGATTATGATTAATAATTCAATGTTATTTTTGGTCTTCATCTGTATTTGTTGGTTTACTCAGAGTGCAGAGTTTTTTAGTTCTTGAATGACATATATATTTTTTCTAATCCTTGAATTGTGCAGTTAAATATGTAGAAATTAGGATAATGAGCCATTCAGGTTTTCCACTTTTCTCTAATCTCTGGCCTCTTCAATTCTGAATCTGAGTGACCCCCCCCGCCCTTGTTCTTATTCCAGAAAAGCTCAAAATATCTCACCTTATGCAGATGACACATTGATTTATATGCAGGTGTGCGTGGTCCCAATCTCTGGTTGGGTGCAGCAAACAATGTACTAAAATGTCATGCCATTAAAACAAATCAAAGTCAGTCAATTCTAAATGTTTTGATCCTGACATACTGCCTTGTACTAAGCAGATGTCTAAGCTGGTATGGGATAGGATCCGCTTCCTGTCCTCAGAGTCCAAACTAAACCAGAAGATGAAGTCCGCTTTTTTCAAATAAAACGAGAGACTTTTCGGTTTACATTTTTAATAATTGGTGACATTGATTATGTCTTGCAAAAATGTGTTTGTGCCTATTTTAGATTTTTTTTCTGTTCTAGTTAGTCTACCCCTCGCTCGTCTTTTTTAAGGAGTGTTTTATTATTGCCTTGTGTTTCTTGACTCCTTTCTATGTTATGTAATAGCGGTTAGAAGGTGTTGCACCAATAAACTTGAATTTTTATGGACGTCTGTTAGTGTTTAATTCCTCAACAAGAGCTGATGTTCTTTTTTTTTCCTGTTAGAGATAAATCCCGCTCAGATCCGTATGTGATTCGCTGTCTCTGCCGTGATGTCACAATCTATCCTGAGCTCCTCTGTGTTTCTGATCGTGGCGTGTTGTGGCTGTGGCCTGGTTTTATACTGACATGAGGCAGGCGGGGTGGAGGGGGGGGGCGGGGGGTTAAGGATGGTTTGCGTGTCAGCAGTGCGTTTGCGTTCGAGTGCACAAATGTGTGCATGCATGCATGACAAAAGTCCTTCTTTCTCACGTGTCTCTGCATGTGGAGAAGTGTCTGTTTGTTTGTGCTGCTGCAGCCGTGCAATAAAATCACACCCAAACAAACACACACGTATATAACTGCGGGGGAATGCTGCTAACACCGTTTCTGATGTAGGAAGACGGTCCTGCTGTGATCAGGCTACATCATCTGGATTAGCATGATCTTCTTATTATTATTTTACTCGACTCATCAATCATTTTAAAATAGATTTCTCCTTAAAGATATTTAAGAAAAATGGCAGACGCTTTCATTTTCTGTCATTCTGACGTGTGTTTCTGTTTCTCTATTTTTATTTTTAAATCAAAGGACACATAATGTCTTTGGGTTTAGGAACTATAAGCTGCATAATGCTATAATCCACAGACAACAATTGTTTGTTGTGATCTTTTGAAGCCAACAATACTTATTTGAAATATTATAATCTATGTTTATATATAATGATTTGTTATTTTAAATGGTTATTCTAGTACTTCGAACACAGGGTCTATTTTTACACACTATGCTCACACTGTGCGACTAAATCGTTTACAGTGCACCACCAGAGCTCACGATTTGTGTGCTCACACTGTACACCCCGATTGTCGGGCCTGACTTGAGACCTCACACTTTATTAGTTAAATCAGCACGAATCATTCAAAATCGTCAATCGAAAACTCTCATAGACAGAGGTTGAAGTCATCTCTGTGTCGGATATTTTAGTTTATACAAATTCACACAAAGACAAAAACGCTCCATCTCTCTCCTTCTCACAAACACAATCTGCATCATCAACTAACACACCTTTACTAGCAGTCAAGCAGGTGATCAGGCTGTGATCCGCTATTAAACCTTGGCATGTGATCAGGCTCAAATTAAGCCCGACATCAAATGTATTTATAAGACTCAAAAATCGTGTCTAAATCCTAAAAAGGTAAAGTGTACACCTGGCTTAA